>NC_090938.1:836370224-836497724 GCF_040938575.1 Ambystoma mexicanum | reverse complement strand
CAGATCAACTGGGGCAGGGTCCTTAGTCCTGTGAAGGAGGAATGAACCCACATGGGTACGTGGGAGGACACAGTCCATTCTAGAAATAGGGGAGGTCGCTGGAGGACACCCCTGAAACGATCAGGCCGGGCCTAGACATTTTGGGCAACTTAGCACGTTCTAAAAGAGGACAGCACGTTTTGGGGCCGACTCACTTTACAAACCCATCAGACAGAAAGGCAAGCAGCCCACACCGGACGATTTTGCCAAAACACCACCAGGTGCTGAAGGGGCCAGGAAGAAAGACAGGACCCCCGCTGGGGGCCCAGACATTATGGGCAACCAGGAGGTACTTGCGACGATTGCTGACCTGAAAGTGGCCTTGGAGACCAAACTGGGCCTGGCAATCAGTGAATTGAAAGCTGCACTTGAGCTCAAAGTTGGAGCGGTGCAGGAGGACGTAAATCTTCTCCGGCAAGACGTACGATTGTTGGCTGAGCGCACGGAGGACCTGGAAAAAGAGGTGGCCCTAAACACAGCAGCCTGTGCTGCCCATAAATCTGAACTTCATGCCTTGGTACAATGTGTGGGCAATCTGGAGAGCAGGGCGGAAGAGGCGGAGGGACGCGCCCGAAGGAACAATATTCGAATTGTCGGAAGGAGCTGAGGGAACTAACCCTAAGGAATACATTGAGTCTATGCTATTACAGGAGATAACTGGGGGAGCCCTGTCCTAGGGGTTCGCTGCAGAGAGGGCACACAGGGCCCTGATGAGGAAGCCACCGCCGGGGAACACCCCCAGGCCAGTGATAGCGAAGATCCTAAACTACTGGGAAAAAATCCTTGAACACTTTCGGAAGGGCGGCACGATACAAAGAGTTGCTGCGAACATAACGGCATACCCGGATTATACCTTGCAAGTACAGCGCAGCCGCATGAACTTTGGGCCCGTGAAAAGAAGATTGCGGGATGCGGGCCATAGGTACATGCTGCTTTATCCAGCAAAACTGAAGGTTTTCTACAAGAGCAGAACCCTGTTTTTTGACACCCCAGAGGACGCCATTGGCTGGTTAGATGTGCAGAGCTGTCCCCAGGAACCGGACATCCAGGGAGCAGAAGGTGGAGATAAGTAACATGCGTCGGTAAAGCGCCCTAGGTGCTGCAGCTCATAACAATGGGACTTGAATATAGCATTGCATATACCGGCAGAGGAGTGTGTTCAGAGCTACAATTATAAATATGATACGGTGGCACTGGAAACCTTGATATAGATATAGGAGCTATACGGAGCATGGCCTCACAACCCCATAGCAAATAGTTTAGTTAGGTCACTGGTAGTTCAGTGACACCCTGCTGGGATCTGGGCCGGGGCCTTTTAGGGAAGAACCAAACGCGGGGGGCCTGAGATCCATGGATGGAGCTGGGCACTTGTTGGGGTTGGGGTAGACGAAGGGGGGGGGGTGTGCAGTGGTTTGAAGTTGGGGAATGGGGAGTTGGGAAGGGGGTTGGAGGGAAGTTTGATGGGAGGGAAAGGGTATTGAGCCAAAATGTGACCCTTAACAGGCGGGATAAGAGGCGGGGAAGGAGTGCGGGATATCATGGTGATGGCGCCAGGGTGCCTTGGAGTGGTTACCTGGAATGTCAGGGGCCTCAACAGCTATCTGAAACGTAACAAGGTGATGATGTATCTGAAAAGGAGGAGGACCGACATAGCATTATTGCAAGAGACCTACCTCACTAGGGAGAAATTGGAGGTGGTTAAGAAGAAGTGGAGGGGGTGCCTGGTGGGATCCACGTACTCGGCCTACGCTAGAGGAGTTATCATCTGCGTGGCGCCGCAGGTGCCATTTCAGCCGCTTCAGGTCACGGGTGACCCAGATGGCAGATTGATTGTTGTGAAGGGTATATTGGAAAACCGAGAAGTGTGTATTGTAAATTTATATGCCCCTAACCAGGACACAGCGGCTTACTTTAGGACCCTGTACGGTAGTCGGCCCTCTGCTGGGTGGTGGGATTATTTGGGGAGGTGATTTTAACTGTGTACTTAACCCTAATGTTGACAGATTGGATAGTAAGATAGACAAACCAACCCCAGCAGCAAAGGTGCTACAGGCCCTCTTGAGGGACTTTGACCTAGTGGATGTCTGGAGGCAGTTGCATCCAGTGGATAGACAATACTCGCACTATACGGCACCACACGCCCTTCATACAAGATTAGACTATGTGTTCGCCTCCACGGAGTTGGCAGGAGAGATGGAAGGTGCGGAATACAAATCTAGGGTGCTTTCGGACCACTCCCCCCTGGTCCTGGAGTGGCGGCATCAACCTCCCAGGGCACGGATTCCCACTTGGACCCGGGATTCAGGGAGGATTTAAGAGGGGCGATCACCGAGTACTTTGAGATAAATACTGGTAGTGTAAGCTCTATGGGAACTGTTTTGGAGGCGTTTAAGGTGGTTTTGCGGGGGGTTGCCATTTTGAAGTCTAGGGGGGTCCAGGGGGGCATAGAGCAGGAGTTGAAGGGAATTGAGGAGGAGTTGGAGGGCAGGATGCGTACGGAAGGCACAGCTGATGAGGACAGAGACAGGATAAGGCAATTACAACAGGCCAGTGGGGACTGCTGGGACAGGTTATGTAAACTAAGCTATAAGAAATACGTGGAGAGACAGCACGCAGGGGGAGATAAGGTTGCTGGCCTGGCTATACAAGAGTGAGACGCCGCGAACGGTGATCAGGGAAATTAAAGGCAAGGGAGGGTGGACTCAGAATACCCAGGAGGGGGTGAATGAGGAGTTCCTGGGATTCTATAAACATCTTTATGGGGACCCAGGTGGCCCTAGAGACCACGAAATTCGGGTAACATTGGAGGACATGGGCCTACCCACCTTAGATGAGGCAGAACGCGCAGACCTAGATGCCCCTATTACGATGGACAAACTCGAACTAGTGGTTCGCTACTTGCCCACCTGTAAGGCCCCCGGGTCCGATGGGCTTCCAAGTGAATTTTATAAAACCTATAAACAAGAGTTGCTTCCCCCGCTGCTGGCCATGCTTAACGAGTCGTATGAGCAAGGCAGGCTACCAGAGACCCTGCGAGAGGCGGTGATTATCCCGCTTCTGAAGCTGGGCAAGCCTAGCACTGATTGTGGGTCGTACAGGCCCTTATCGATGCTCAATCAGGATAGTAAAATCCTCACTGCTGTACTGGCAAATAGGCTTAAGGCTGTCATTGGTAAACTGATACATGCCGACCAAACAGGCTATGTCCCGGGCAGGAACATAACTGATAATCTCAGAAGACTGCATCACATCCTTGACCAGACAAAAAATGACCCAGGTGAACTGGCAATAGTTTCACTAGACGCGGTCAAGGCCTTCGACGAGTGAGATGGCCCTGGTTGATCGCGACCTTGGAGGGCTATGGAATGGGACCGGGGTACCTCAGGTGGGTGACAATGTTATACAGCTCCCCGATCGCCAGGGTCAAAATGGGTGCTATCATTTCGGACAAATGGCAACTAAGCAGAGGCACTATACAGGGCTGCCTGTGGTCACCCATGTTATACATATTGGCACTGGAGCCATTGGCCACCTGCCTGAGACAGCAATACGAGGAGATAGGTATTCGCACTGCGGGTGGCATGCACCTGGTTTCTTTATATGCGGACGACATACTGTTATATTTACGCTACCCAGAAGAGAACATGAAATATATTCTAGACATGATGGAGCAATTTTCCGTTCTCTCTGGCATAGCGGTTAACCCCAAAAAGTCTAGCGTGTTCCCTCTGGGGAGATACAAGCTTGTCTTGCCCGGGAGTCTGCCAGTGTTGCCGATACCCTGGCACACAAAGTCGTTCCGATATCTCGGAATTGACATATACCATACGGCAGAAGAAGAACATGCACGCAACACGGTTAAAGCAGTAGAAGGAATTAAGAACAGCATGGGATTCTGGTCCAGGTTACCCCTGGCTATGGTGGGGTGGGCTGCTCTGCTAAAAATTGTAGTTTTGCCCAGACTGTTGCATTTCTTTGTTAACATCCCGCATGGGATCCCGAGGCGCTTTTTCGCTAGCCTCCATAGCCTGTGTAGGGGCTTCATCTGGGGCAACTCCAGGAACAGGGTGGCCCTCTGGAAACTACAGAACTCGTGTGATAGGGGAGGTATCAACCTGCCAAATTTTGAGCTATACTATCTGTCAGGGCAGCTGCAGTATATAACAAGATGGCTGTCTGACGAGGAGACGGCAGAAACCAGGCTGCTGTGCAGGGAACCGCTCCCCTTCTTCCTCAAAGAAGTGGTGTGGCTGTCCAAGTCGAGGGTCTGGGGGATGGCGGGCTGCTGGTACTGGGATGGGAGATATGGCACAGAACGTGGCAGATTGCGGGACACCCGGTTCCAAACTCTATGCAGGTCCCGCTTGCAGCACTATGTGGAGAGGATCCCCAGCTGATACAAGGGGTCCACAAGTACTGGGAACCAGTGAGCCTGGCCACCCTAGGAGACATATGGCTGGAAGGGGAGGCATTAGAGTTCCCGAACCTGATCGAAGATACTGGGGTGCATAGAGGGCAGTACATAACTTACACCAGAATTGTCAAGAGAGTACGAGCGAAGTGGCCAACAGAGGTGCTCACCGGACAACCGGATGCCACCATGGAGGCTATATATGATATTTCAGAGGGTGGCCATGAGATTTCCCGCATATACGAGCTGTTGGGGTCCAAGGTGGGGAAGGACTTGACCCAACTGAGACAACTTTGGGAGGATGAGGTGGGAGAGCCTATGTCGGATGGGCTCTGGAAAAGAGCCCAAAGATATCATAAAAAAGTGTCCCTGAACGCAAGGCTCCAGCAGATCCAACTATATGTCACACATAGAGCATATTTCACCCCCAGTAAGATCGCTAGGTTTGGTGGCCATACGACTCAGAAATGCCCTAGGTGTGGGGTGGAGTCGGCCTGGGCATGCATGCTGGGGGGATTCCCTAGGCCACGTAACTTAAAGCACATAAGCAGAATGAAAGATCTAGCACATGTCCTGGCCAAACGAAGGATAGCAATGTGCTGGAAGGCAGCCCAGAGGCCGAGGATAGAGTTGTGGTGGGCTGACCTCTTAAAATGGGCAGAGGCAGAAACAGCTGTTTGGTGGGACACGGTTTGTAGGGGAGGGGAGGAGGTAGGACCCCTAATTGAATGGAGGCAGCTGGTGGCTACCATGAGTGGCCCCCACAGTCTGATCAGAGCGATGATGAAACGGATAAAGAGACGACGATAAACCCGCCTGAAAAATCACAGGATGATGACATGGACATATTGGCTCAGGTTAGGGGGGAGGGAGGGAATGGGACTGGACAATGCTGATTGTAACACTCTGACGCTGAATCTGATGATGGAAGTCCCAAGAATTGTAATGTTTAATGTTTGGTGTGTTATATAAAATAAAAATTGTTTTTAAAAAATAAAAAAAAACTGTGCGGCTCCCGCCGGCTTCTCTGGGATCATTTGCATCACCGCACTGGACGCCGCAAGGGTGCCCGTCCCTGCCACTCTGGGTTCGGGGATCTGAACCCGACTTCCTGTCGTTCGGCTGAGGGCAATGGAGGCCATAGCCCATACCTTCCGAACGGCGCTCGCCCATCTCTTAGGAATGACTGACCCATGTTCAACTTCTGTTCACATGGAACCCTTCTCCACTTCATCCTTCAAAGTTCTCTTTTTAATATTTGCTACTACAACCAAGATCTGCACCTGCGGCGGCTCCACACGGGCCCTCGCCCCGGGCTTCTGTGTGTACTGCAGCAGCCCTCCTACTCGCCTGACTTAGCCCCCGCGGCTCTCAACGCCGGCCTGGTATGGGCCTGATGCTCCAGGGCCATCCATTTTCAGGGTTAGTTGATTCGACAGGTGAGTTGTTACACGCTCCTTAGCGGATTCCGACTACCATGGCCACCATCCTGCTGTCTATATCAACCAACACCGTTTCTGGGGACTCATGAGCATCTGCATCATGCGCCTTAACCCCGGGTGCGGTTCATCCCGCAGCGCCTGTTCGGCTTACCAAAAGTTGCCCACTGAGCACTTTCATACAATACCCGGCTCCACGCCAGAAAGCCGGGCTTCATACCCATTTAAAGTTTGAGAGCAGGTTGAGATAATTTTGGCCCCAAGACCTCTAATCATTCGCTTTGCTAGATAAAACTGGGGTTTCCGTGCGCCAGCTTTCCTGAGTGAAACTTCAGAGAGAACCAGCTACTATATCATTCGATTTGTCTTTTGCCCCTATACCCAGGTCGGATGACCGATTTACACATCAGGACCGCTACGGACCTCCACCAGGTCGAGTTCACCATCTTTCAGGTCCTATCACACACGCTCATGCATCATCTCTCTGACAGAGCGGGCGAGACGGGTCGGTGGAGGGCCCACCGCGACAGGATGCCACTGCAATCGCCGGGCACCGGCCCTCAACATCATTACATCACAGGGTTTCATTCATCCCTCTGACTCGGGCAGGCGTTATACTCTTAGTCAGTGTTTCCAGACAGGTCGGGTGGTTAACCGACTCAGACCCCTGGCGCCCTTTGTGGGCCACCCCGCTCGGCAGCACGATGTGGTTGGGGCGTATTGAGGGCAGTCCACCACAGTCACATTGGGAGCCCCGTCTCCCGTGGCCACTCTAGCAACCCCGAAGAGGGGCCAGGACAGTTGCCGGATAAGGGCCCGGTGGCGGTCTATCTCCCTCTGCCCCGTGGACACAGCAAAACTGCTGTCATGGGGCTGTAACCCTCTCTGCTGGAGCAGAGAGCCACCTGCCCCCTGGGGCCTTCCCAGCCGGTCGTGTTGCACCGATACAGAGGAAATGCGCCCTGCTGGGGCTGGATGTGCCTGGGCCGCAGACCTGCAAGGGCCTCCACCGTTCCAGGTGACCAACCTGCCTGCCGTGTTGAATCCTGTGGGTGGACTGCACAGACCCCACCAGTTTACCGCTCAACCGTTTCACACCCTCTTGAACTCTCTTCAACTTTCCCTTACGGTACTTGTTGGCCACCAGTCTCGCGCCCGTATTTAGCCTTAGAGTTTACCACACGCTTTGGGCTGCATTCACAAGCAACCTGACTACAAGAAGACCTGATCCCGGCGTGCAAGAGGCCGCTATCGGCCTAACACCATCCGCGTGGGGAGACTCGATCAGAAGGACTTGAGCCCCCTGAGCGACGCCGGGGAGTCGGTCTTCTGTACGCCGCATTTCCCACGCCTGCTGCTGAATGGGGATTCGGCGCTGGGCTCTTCCCTTTTCACTGGCCTTTACTGAGGGAATCTTGGTTAGTTCCTTTTCCTCTGCTTAGTAATATGCTTAAGTTCAGCAGGTCACCACGTCTGATCTGAGGCCGTGGTCGGGGAGCACAAAGCTCAGGGCAGCTGGCCTCGGGCCCGTACGGGGGGTTGCCCCAGCCCTTGGCGCAGGCGAGTGTATTCTGTCCCAATCTGTGACCGAAGCCCACGTGGTCACGAGGTCCGCGCTCCATGGTCATCCTGCGCCGGCAGCCATGGGACACCAAAGACAGCCACACACACAGCAAGGCCAGGTGCCCCGGGGTGGGGTGAAGGTGTGCCAGGCTTTTTTAAAGCCTGCTGCCGCCGCCACCACATCCAGGGCGCATCGGCCACCGGGCCCTCCCAAAACCAGCATGAGGAGGGGAAACTGGGGAAGCGAGGACGCGTCGGCAATGAGCTTGCGCGCCAGATCCAAGGATCCAGCGACGGTGCTGATCGGGGTCTGACCTTAGGGGGATGAATGGAATGGGGTCCCTGCGACAGCCCCAGCCACGACCCTGGGAGTGAACCCCGGGGCGATTCATGTACAAGTGACCCTCAGACAGGCGTAGTCCCAGGAAAAACCCAGGGCCACATGGTGCTTTCGACGTGTTGATCAATGTGTCCTGCAATTCACACTAATTCTCGCAGCTAGCTGCATTCTTCATCGATGCACGAGTCGAGTGATCCACCGCCAAGAGCCACAGGCAACTTTTTTTGTCCTAGACGCCGGCCTGACCCTGCCGGTGCAGGAGAGGTTGGGGGAGGCAGCGCTGGCTGTGGCAGGACAGCCCAGCTCCCTGTCTACCTCGGCTGAAACCGTTGTGGTTTTAAAAAAAGAAAAAAAATAATAATAATAATAATCCAGGTGCTCAGCCTGACCGCCACCTGCAGCAGCACAGCGCTTCCCAGGGGGATGGAGGTAGGCCGCTCCGCCACCTGCCCACACGGCCCGATCCACTCATCCTTCCCCGACGCCTTCCCTTTTGGGAGGGGGGGCTGGAAGATGGACAACGAGGCAGGCCAGAGACAGCACAGACAGGGGGTCGGGTGGGACCAGTAGAGTCTTCAAACCCCAGCCCGGCTGCATAGGGCCCAGCTCCAGGTACCGGGGCAAGAGGGAAGGTCACCCACTGTGCCAGCGGGCCTGGCCATTGCTCACACACAGATGTGGGCGGCTGGAACCTTGGCGCCCACCGTCAAGTGAGCCAGCTGCACCATGGCTCAGGGCTCATACCTGGCGTGCCGGGCGCCTGTCTGCCTGGGGAGGCACCCCTCGAGAGCAGTCAGGTTTCCCTCGGCTCCCGGCTGCCCCCACTCGGGGGGCTTCCCTGGTGACCGGGGTGTGCCCACAAATGCCCAGCCACTGGCAGGTCAGAGAGAGGAGTGTGCGCCCCCGGCCAGCGCAGATGCAGGCTCAGTGAGGAGAGGGGGCTGGTTGACCACGCGCACCGGACCGCTCTGCGAGAGGTGCCCCGGGCTGTGGGTGTGCACATCTGGGATGCAACCGAAGTCGAGGCCCACGGCTCTCCCTCCCGCTGCTCCGCTGTTAATGATCCTTTATGTCCCCACCCACAAGCAGAAACCATTCACACTCAAACGCCCCATTTCTCCTTCCAAACACGTTCCAGATTCAAATGCCACCTCCCTCCTGACCTACATGCCACCATCCCTCCATCCCTCCATCCGAACCCACACAAAGACACCAACATCCGTCCCTCCATACCTACACCAAGATGCTCCAGCCCTCAGAGCCACACCCATATGCTTCATCTCTACCTCCACACTCAGATGGCGCCATTCGCCCTCTCTCTATACCCACACCCGATTACCCCATCCTTTCGACACGCACATGCTCCCACCACTCCAATAAACCAACATCCTTCTCTCCAGACAAACATACCCCATATCCCTCCATTCACACCCAGATGCCCCCTTCCTTCCCACCAGAGCGCTCCAGCCCTGAACCACATGCTCCACCATTCCCTGACATGCCCCCATTATATGCCCTGTCCCTCCATTCCAGATCAACAATGCCCCCTCCGATCCAGACGCCACAATGCCCAATCCCTTCCTCAAGACCCATAACATGATGGCCCATGCTCCCTCCACACAGAAAGATGCCCCTATCCGTCCTCCGACCAATGAGCCCCAATCCTTCCCTCCAGACACACACCAATGTGCCCCATCCCTCCCTCCAGATGCACACCAATGTGTCCTATGCCTCCCTTCATACCTCCAGCAATGTCCCCATCCCTCCCTACAGACCCACACCCAGGTGCACCATCCCTTCCTCTCAGAACCACACCAAGATGCCCCATCCCTCCCTCTCAGAACCACACCAAGATGCCCCATCCCTCCCTCTAGACCAATACCATAATGCCCCATCCTCCCTCCACATAGCAAGATGCCCCTTCCCCTTGCATCAGATGCCCATGTGCCGATCCTGAATCACATGCAGATAGCCCCAGCCAACCCCCTCTAAAACCACCCATCCAAGTATGCCCCCATCCGCCCAGACCCACACCAATGTGCCCCGTCCCCTCCTTCCAGACCCACACCAATATGCGGTCATCCCTCCCCAGACCAATGTCCCCTCCCTCCCATCAAACCCACACCAATGTACCCCCAACACCTCCCTACAGAGCCACACCAAGATGCCCAGTCCAACTTCCCAACCCACACCTAGATGACCCATGCCACCCTCCAGAACCACTGTGCCCCATCTCTCCCTCCAGAAACACACCCATGTGCACCATCCCTCCACCCAAATCCACACCAATGTGCCCCACCACCTCCCTCCAGAGCCACACCAATGTGCCCCCACCACCTCCCTCCAGAGCCACACCAAGATGCCCACCCAACTTCCCAACCCACACCTAGATGACCTATGCTACCCTCCAGACCCACTGTGCCCCATAACTCCCTCCAGAAACACGCCCATGTGCCCCATCCACCTCCCTTCAGAGCCACACCAATGTGCCCCACCACCTCCCCCCAGAGCCACACCAAGATGCCCCGTCCAACTTCTTAACCCACACCTAGATGACCCATGCCACCCTCCAGACACACTGTGCCCCATCTGTCCCTCCAGAAACACACCCATGTGCACCATCCCTCCACCCAGATCCACACACATGTGCCCCCACCACCTCCCTTCAGATCCACACCAATGTGCCCCCACCACCTCCCTCCAGAGCCACACCAAGATGCCCCATCCCACTTCCCAACACACACCTAGATGACCCATGCCACCCTCCAGACCCACTATGCCCCATCTCTCCCTCCAGAAACACACCCATGTGCACCATCCCTCCGCCAAGATCCACACCAATGTGCCCCACCACCTCCCTCCAGAGCCACACCAATGTGCCCCCACCACCTCCCTCCAGAGCCACACCAAAATGCCCCGTCCCACTTCCCAACCCACACCTAGATGACCCATGCCACCCTCCAGACCCACTGTTCCCCATCTCTCCCTCCAGAAACACACCCATGTGCACCATCCCTCCGCCAAGACCCACACCAATGTGCCCCACCACCTCCCTCCAGAGCCACACCAATGTGCCCCCACCACCTCCCTCCAGAGCCACACCAAAATGCCCCGTCCCACTTCCCAACCCACACCTAGATGACCCATGCCACCCTCCAGACCCACTGTGCCCCATCTCTCCCTCCAGAAACACACCCATGCCCTCCATCCCTCCCCAGACCCACACCAATGTACCCCAACCCATACCACTGTCCCTATCCCTCACCCAGACCCACACCACTATGTCCTATCCATCCCTCCAGACCCACACCAATGTGCCCCCTTTCTCCAGAGCCACACACAAGTGCCCCATCCCACCAGACCTACACCAGCATGCCCCTATCCAACCATTCAGACCCCAGCAAGATGCCCAATCCGTCCCTCTAGTCCAATACCATAATGCCCCATCCTCCCTCCACATAGCAAGATGCCCCTTCCCCTTGCATCAGATGCCCATGTGCCGATCCTGAATCACATGCAGATAGCCCCAGCCAACCCCCTCTAAAACCACCCATCCAAGTATGCCCCCATCCGCCCAGACCCACACCAATGTGCCCCGTCCCCTCCTTCCAGACCCACACCAATATGCGGTCATCCCTCCCCAGACCAATGTCCCCTCCCTCCCATCAAACCCACACCAATGTACCCCCAACACCTCCCTACAGAGCCACACCAAGATGCCCAGTCCAACTTCCCAACCCACACCTAGATGACCCATGCCACCCTCCAGAACCACTGTGCCCCATCTCTCCCTCCAGAAACACACCCATGTGCACCATCCCTCCACCCAAATCCACACCAATGTACCCCCACCACCTCCCTCCAGAGCCACACCAAGATGCCCACCCAGCTTCCCAACCCACACCTAGATGACCTATGCTACCCTCCAGACCCACTGTGCCCCATACCTCCCTCCAGAAACACGCCCATGTGCCCCATCCACCTCCCTTCAGAGCCACACCAATGTGCCCCACCACCTCCCCCCAGAGCCACACCAAGATGCCCCGTCCAACTTCTTAACCCACACCTAGATGACCCATGCCACCCTCCAGACACACTGTGCCCCATCTGTCCCTCCAGAAACACACCCATGTGCACCATCCCTCCACCCAGATCCACACACATGTGCCCCCACCACCTCCCACCAGAACCACACCAAGATGCCCCGTCCAACTTCCCAACCCACACCTAGATGACCCATGCCACCCTCCAGACCCGCTGTGCCCCATCTCTCCCTCCAGAAACACACCCATGTGCCCCACCACCTCCCTCCAGAGCCACACCAATGTGCCCCACCACCTCCCTCCAGAGCCACACCAAGATGCCCCGCCCAACTTCCTAACCCACACCTAGATGACCCATGCTACCCACCAGACCCACTGTGCCCCATCTCTCCCTCCAGAAACACACCCATGTGCACCATCCTTCCGCCAAGATCCACACCAATGTGCCCCACCACCTCCCTCCAGAGCCACACCGATGTGCCCCCACCACCTCCCTCCAGAGCCACACCAAAATGCCCCGTTCCACTTCCCAACCCTGACCTAGATGACCCATGCCACCCTCCAGACCCACTGTGCCCCATTTCTCCCTCCAGAAACATGCCCATGTGCCCCATCCACCTCCTCCCAGAGCCACACCAATGTGCCCCACCACCTCCCTCCAGAGCCACACCAAGATGCCGCTTCCCACTTCCCAACCCATACCTAGATGACCCATGCCACCCTCCAGACACACTGTGCCCCATCTCTCCCTTCAGAAACACACCCATGTGCACCATCCCTCCACCCAGATCCACACCAATGTGCCCCCACCACCTCCCTCCAGAGCCACACCAAGATGTCCGTCCAACTTCCTAACCCACACCTAGATGACCCATGCTACCCACCAGACTCACTGTGCCCCATCTCTCCCTCCAGAAACACACCCATGTGCAGCATCCCTCCGCCAAGATCCACACCAATGTGTACCACCACCTCCCTCCAGAGCCACACCAATGTGCCCCCACCACCTCCCTCCAGAGCCACACCAAAATGCCCCGTCCCACTTCCCAACCCACACCTAGATGACCCATGCCACCCTCCAGACCCACTGTGCCCCATCTCTCCCTCCAGAAACACGCCCATGTGCCCCATCCACCTCCCTCCAGAGCCATACCAATGTGCCCCACCACCTCCCTCCAGAAACACACCAATGTGCCCCCACCACCTCCCTCCAGAGCCACACCAATGGGACCCAACCACCTCCCTCCAGAGCCAAACCAAGATGCCCCATCCCACTTCCCAACACACACCTAGATGACCCATGCCACCCTCCAGACCCACTGTGCCCCATCTCTCCCTCCAGAAACACACCCATGTGCACCATCCCTCTGCCAAGATCCACACCAATGTGCCCCACCACCTCCCTCCAGATCCACACCAATGTGCCCCCACCACCTCCCTCCAGAGCCACACCAAGATGCCCCATCCCACTTCCCAACACACACCTAGATGACCCATGCCACCCTCCAGACCCACTGTGCCCCATCTCTCCCTCCAGAAACACGCCCATGTGCCCCATCCACCTCCCTCCAGAGCCATACCAATGTGCCCCACCATCTTCCTCCAGAAACACACCAATGTGCCCCCACCACCTCCCTCCAGAGCCACACCAATGGGACCCGACCACCTCCCTCCAGAGCCACACCAAGATGCCCGTCCCACTTCCCAACCCACACCTAGATGACCCATGCCACCGTCCAGACCCACTGTGCCCCATCTCTCCCTCCAGAAACACACCCATGTGTACCATCCCTCCACCCAGATCCACACCAATGTGCCCCACCACCTCGCTCCAGATCCACACCAATGTGCCCCCACCACCTCCCTCCAGAGCCACACCAAGATGCCCCATCCCACTTCCCAACACACACCTAGATGACCCATGCCACCCTCCAGACCCACTGTGCCCCATCTCTCCCTCCAGAAACACACCCATGTGCACCATCACTCCGCCATGATCCACACCAATGTGCCCCACCACCTCCCTCCAGAGCCACACCAATGTGCCCCCACCACCTCCCTCCAGAGCCACACCAAAATGCCCCGTCCCACTTCCCAACCCACACCTAGATGACCCATGCCACCCTCCAGACCCACTGCGCCCCATCTCTCCCTCCAGAAACACGCCCATGTGCCCCATCCACCTCCCTCCAGAGCCATACCAATGTGCCCCACCACCTCCCTCCAGAAACACACCAATGTGCCCCCACCACCTCCCTCCAGAGCCACACCAAAGGGACCCGACCACCTCCCTCCAGAGCCACACCAAGATGCCCGTCCCACTTCCCAACCCACACTTAGATGACCCATGCCACCGTCCAGACCTACTGTGCCCCATCTCTCCCTCCAGAAACACACCCATTTGTACCATCCCTCCACCCAGATCCACACCAATGTGCCCCCACCACCTCCATCCAGATCCACACCAATGTGCCCCCACCACCTCCCTCCAGAGCCACACCAAGATGCCCCATCCCACTTCCCAACACACACCTAGATGACCCATGCCACCCTCCAGACCCACTGTGCCCCATCTCTCCCTCCAGAAACACACCCATGTGCACCATCCCTCCGCCAAGATCCACACCAATGTGCCCCACCACCTCCCTCCAGAGACACACCAATGTGCCCCCACCACCTCCCTCCAGAGCCACACCAAAATGCCCCGTCCCACTTCCCAACCCACACCTAGATGACCCATGCCACCCTCCAGACCCACTGTTCCCCATCTCTCCCTCCAGAAACACACCCATGTGCACCATCCCTCCGCCAAGATCCACACCAATGTGCCCCACCACCTCCCTCCAGAGCCACACCAATGTGCCCCCACCACCTCCCTCCAGAGCCACACCAAAATGCCCCGTCCCACTTCCCAACCCACACCTAGATGACCCATGCCACCCTCCAGACCCACTGTGCCCCATCTCTCCCTCCAGAAACACACCCATGCCCTCCATCCCTCCCCAGACCCACACCAATGTACCCCAACCCATACCACTGTCCCTATCCCTCACCCAGACCCACACCACTATGTCCTATCCATCCCTCCAGACCCACACCAATGTGCCCCCTTTCTCCAGAGCCACACAAAAGTGCCCCATCCCACCAGACCTACACCAGCATGCCCCTATCCAACCATTCAGACCCCAGCAAGATGCCCAATCCCTCCCTCTAGTCCAATACCATAATGCCCCATCCTCCCTCCACATAGCAAGATGCCCCTTCCCCTTGCATCAGATGCCCATGTGCCGATCCTGAATCACATGCAGATAGCCCCAGCCAACCCCCTCTAAAACCACCCATCCAAGTATGCCCCCATCCGCCCAGACCCACACCAATGTGCCCCGTCCCCTCCTTCCAGACCCACACCAATATGCGGTCATCCCTCCCCAGACCAATGTCCCCTCCCTCCCATCAAACCCACACCAATGTACCCCCAACACCTCCCTACAGAGCCACACCAAGATGCCCAGTCCAACTTCCCAACCCACACCTAGATGACCCATGCCACCCTCCAGAACCACTGTGCCCCATCTCTCCCTTCAGAAACACACCCATGTGCACCATCCCTCCACCCAAATCCACACCAATGTACCCCCACCACCTCCCTCCAGAGCCACACCAAGATGCCCACCCAACTTCCCAACCCACACCTAGATGACCTATGCTACCCTCCAGACCCACTGTGCCCCATACCTCCCTCCAGAAACACGCCCATGTGCCCCATCCACCTCCCTTCAGAGCCACACCAATGTGCCCCACCACCTCCCCCCAGAGCCACACCAAGATGCCCCGTCCAACTTCTTAACCCACACCTAGATGACCCATGCCACCCTCCAGATCCACTGTTCCCCATCTCTCCCTCCAGAAACACACCCATGTGCACCATCCCTCTGCCAAGATCCACACCAATGTGCCCCACCACCTCCCTCCAGAGCCACACCAATGTGCCCCCACCACCTCCCTCCAGAGCCACACCAAAATGCCCCGTCCCACTTCCCAACCCACACCTAGATGACCCATGCCACCCTCCAGACCCACTGTGCCCCATCTCTCCCTCCAGAAACACACCCATGCCCTCCATCCCTCCCCAGACCCACACCAATGTACCCCAACCCATACCACTGTCCCTATCCCTCACCCAGACCCACACCACTATGTCCTATCCATCCCTCCAGACCCACACCAATGTGCCCCCTTTCTCCAGAGCCACACACAAGTGCCCCATCCCACCAGACCTACACCAGCATGCCCCTATCCAACCATTCAGACCCCAGCAAGATGCCCAATCCGTCCCTCTAGTCCAATACCATAATGCCCCATCCTCCCTCCACATAGCAAGATGCCCCTTCCCCTTGCATCAGATGCCCATGTGCCGATCCTGAATCACATGCAGATAGCCCCAGCCAACCCCCTCTAAAACCACCCATCCAAGTATGCCCCCATCCGCCCAGACCCACACCAATGTGCCCCGTCCCCTCCTTCCAGACCCACACCAATATGCGGTCATCCCTCCCCAGACCAATGTCCCCTCCCTCCCATCAAACCCACACCAATGTACCCCCAACACCTCCCTACAGAGCCACACCAAGATGCCCAGTCCAACTTCCCAACCCACACCTAGATGACCCATGCCACCCTCCAGAACCACTGTGCCCCATCTCTCCCTCCAGAAACACACCCATGTGCACCATCCCTCCACCCAAATCCACACCAATGTACCCCCACCACCTCCCTCCAGAGCCACACCAAGATGCCCACCCAGCTTCCCAACCCACACCTAGATGACCTATGCTACCCTCCAGACCCACTGTGCCCCATACCTCCCTCCAGAAACACGCCCATGTGCCCCATCCACCTCCCTTCAGAGCCACACCAATGTGCCCCACCACCTCCCCCCAGAGCCACACCAAGATGCCCCGTCCAACTTCTTAACCCACACCTAGATGACCCATGCCACCCTCCAGACACACTGTGCCCCATCTGTCCCTCCAGAAACACACCCATGTGCACCATCCCTCCACCCAGATCCACACACATGTGCCCCCACCACCTCCCACCAGAACCACACCAAGATGCCCCGTCCAACTTCCCAACCCACACCTAGATGACCCATGCCACCCTCCAGACCCGCTGTGCCCCATCTCTCCCTCCAGAAACACACCCATGTGCCCCACCACCTCCCTCCAGAGCCACACCAATGTGCCCCACCACCTCCCTCCAGAGCCACACCAAGATGCCCCGCCCAACTTCCTAACCCACACCTAGATGACCCATGCTACCCACCAGACCCACTGTGCCCCATCTCTCCCTCCAGAAACACACCCATGTGCACCATCCTTCCGCCAAGATCCACACCAATGTGCCCCACCACCTCCCTCCAGAGCCACACCGATGTGCCCCCACCACCTCCCTCCAGAGCCACACCAAAATGCCCCGTTCCACTTCCCAACCCTGACCTAGATGACCCATGCCACCCTCCAGACCCACTGTGCCCCATTTCTCCCTCCAGAAACATGCCCATGTGCCCCATCCACCTCCCCCCAGAGCCACACCAATGTGCCCCACCACCTCCCTCCAGAGCCACACCAAGATGCCACTTCCCACTTCCCAACCCATACCTAGATGACCCAAGCCACCCTCCAGACACACTGTGCCCCATCTCTCCCTTCAGAAACACACCCATGTGCACCATCCCTCCACCCAGATCCACACCAATGTGCCCCCACCACCTCCCTCCAGAGCCACACCAAGATGTCCGTCCAACTTCCTAACCCACACCTAGATGACCCATGCTACCCACCAGACTCACTGTGCCCCATCTCTCCCTCCAGAAACACACCCATGTGCACCATCCCTCCGCCAAGATCCACACCAATGTGTACCACCACCTCCCTCCAGAGCCACACCAATGTGCCCCCACCACCTCCCTCCAGAGCCACACCAAAATGCCCCGTCCCACTTCCCAACCCACACCTAGATGACCCATGCCACCCTCCAGACCCACTGTGCCCCATCTCTCCCTCCAGAAACACGCCCATGTGCCCCATCCACCTCCCTCCAGAGCCATACCAATGTGCCCCACCACCTCCCTCCAGAAACACACCAATGTGCCCCCACCACCTCCCTCCAGAGCCACACCAATGGGACCCAACCACCTCCCTCCAGAGCCAAACCAAGATGCCCCATCCCACTTCCCAACACACACCTAGATGACCCATGCCACCCTCCAGACCCACTGTGCCCCATCTCTCCCTCCAGAAACACACCCATGTGCACCATCCCTCCGCCAAGATCCACACCAATGTGCCCCACCACCTCCCTCCAGATCCACACCAATGTGCCCCCACCACCTCCCTCCAGAGCCACACCAAGATGCCCCATCCCACTTCCCAACACACACCTAGATGACCCATGCCACCCTCCAGACCCACTGTGCCCCATCTCTCCCTCCAGAAACACACCCATGTGCACCATCCCTCCGCCAAGATCCACACCAATGTGCCCCACCACCTCCCTCCAGAGCCACACCAATGTGCCCCCACCACCTCCCTCCAGAGCCACACCAAAATGCCCCGTCCCACTTCCCAACCCACACCTAGATGACCCATGCCACCCTCCAGACCCACTGTGCCCCATCTCTCCCTCCAGAAACACGCCCATGTGCCCCATCCACCTCCCTCCAGAGCCATACCAATGTGCCCCACCACCTCCCTCCAGAAACACACCAATGTGCCCCCACCACCTCCCTCCAGAGCCACACCAATGGGACCCGACCACCTCCCTCCAGAGCCACACCAAGATGCCCGTCCCACTTCCCAACCCACACCTAGATGACCCATGCCACCGTCCAGACCCACTGTGCCCCATCTCTCCCTCCAGAAACACACCCATGTGTACCATCCCTCCACCCAGATCCACACCAATGTGCCCCACCACCTCGCTCCAGATCCACACCAATGTGCCCCCACCACCTCCCTCCAGAGCCACACCAAGATGCCCCATCCCACTTCCCAACACACACCTAGATGACCCATGCCACCCTCCAGACCCACTGTGCCCCATCTCTCCCTCCAGAAACACACCCATGTGCACCATCACTCCGCCATGATCCACACCAATGTGCCCCACCACCTCCCTCCAGAGCCACACCAATGTGCCCCCACCACCTCCCTCCAGAGCCACACCAAAATGCCCCGTCCCACTTCCCAACCCACACCTAGATGACCCATGCCACCCTCCAGACCCACTGCGCCCCATCTCTCCCTCCAGAAACACGCCCATGTGCCCCATCCACCTCCCTCCAGAGCCATACCAATGTGCCCCACCACCTCCCTCCAGAAACACACCAATGTGCCCCCACCACCTCCCTCCAGAGCCACACCAAAGGGACCCGACCACCTCCCTCCAGAGCCACACCAAGATGCCCGTCCCACTTCCCAACCCACACTTAGATGACCCATGCCACCGTCCAGACCTACTGTGCCCCATCTCTCCCTCCAGAAACACACCCATTTGTACCATCCCTCCACCCAGATCCACACCAATGTGCCCCCACCACCTCCCTCCAGATCCACACCAATGTGCCCCCACCACCTCCCTCCAGAGCCACACCAAGATGCCCCATCCCACTTCCCAACACACACCTAGATGACCCATGCCACCCTCCAGACCCACTGTGCCCCATCTCTCCCTCCAGAAACACACCCATGTGCACCATCCCTCCGCCAAGATCCACACCAATGTGCCCCACCACCTCCCTCCAGAGCCACACCAATGTGCCCCCACCACCTCCCTCCAGAGCCACACCAAAATGCCCCGTCCCACTTCCCAACCCACACCTAGATGACCCATGCCACCCTCCAGACCCACTGTTCCCCATCTCTCCCTCCAGAAACACACCCATGTGCACCATCCCTCCGCCAAGATCCACACCAATGTGCCCCACCACCTCCCTCCAGAGCCACACCAATGTGCCCCCACCACCTCCCTCCAGAGCCACACCAAAATGCCCCGTCCCACTTCCCAACCCACACCTAGATGACCCATGCCACCCTCCAGACCCACTGTGCCCCATCTCTCCCTCCAGAAACACACCCATGCCCTCCATCCCTCCCCAGACCCACACCAATGTACCCCAACCCATACCACTGTCCCTATCCCTCACCCAGACCCACACCACTATGTCCTATCCATCCCTCCAGACCCACACCAATGTGCCCCCTTTCTCCAGAGCCACACAAAAGTGCCCCATCCCACCAGACCTACACCAGCATGCCCCTATCCAACCATTCAGACCCCAGCAAGATGCCCAATCCCTCCCTCTAGTCCAATACCATAATGCCCCATCCTCCCTCCACATAGCAAGATGCCCCTTCCCCTTGCATCAGATGCCCATGTGCCGATCCTGAATCACATGCAGATAGCCCCAGCCAACCCCCTCTAAAACCACCCATCCAAGTATGCCCCCATCCGCCCAGACCCACACCAATGTGCCCCGTCCCCTCCTTCCAGACCCACACCAATATGCGGTCATCCCTCCCCAGACCAATGTCCCCTCCCTCCCATCAAACCCACACCAATGTACCCCCAACACCTCCCTACAGAGCCACACCAAGATGCCCAGTCCAACTTCCCAACCCACACCTAGATGACCCATGCCACCCTCCAGAACCACTGTGCCCCATCTCTCCCTCCAGAAACACACCCATGTGCACCATCCCTCCACCCAAATCCACACCAATGTACCCCCACCACCTCCCTCCAGAGCCACACCAAGATGCCCACCCAACTTCCCAACCCACACCTAGATGACCTATGCTACCCTCCAGACCCACTGTGCCCCATACCTCCCTCCAGAAACACGCCCATGTGCCCCATCCACCTCCCTTCAGAGCCACACCAATGTGCCCCACCACCTCCCCCCAGAGCCACACCAAGATGCCCCGTCCAACTTCTTAACCCACACCTAGATGACCCATGCCACCCTCCAGACCCACTGTGCCCCATCTCTCCCTCCAGAAACACACCCATGTGCACCATCCCTCCGCCAAGATCCACACCAATGTGCCCCACCACCTCCCTCCAGAGCCACACCAATGTGCCCCCACCACCTCCCTCCAGAGCCACACCAAAATGCCCCGTCCCACTTCCCAACCCACACCTAGATGACCCATGCCACCCTCCAGACCCACTGTTCCCCATCTCTCCCTCCAGAAACACACCCATGTGCACCATCCCTCCGTCAAGATCCACACCAATGTGCCCCACCACCTCCCTCCAGAGCCACACCAATGTGCCCCCACCACCTCCCTCCAGAGCCACACCAAAATGCCCCGTCCCACTTCCCAACCCACACCTAGATGACCCATGCCACCCTCCAGACCCACTGTGCCCCATCTCTCCCTCCAGAAACACACCCATGCCCTCCATCCCTCCCCAGACCCACACCAATGTACCCCAACCCATACCACTGTCCCTATCCCTCACCCAGACCCACACCACTATGTCCTATCCATCCCTCCAGACCCACACCAATGTGCCCCCTTTCTCCAGAGCCACACAAAAGTGCCCCATCCCACCAGACCTACACCAGCATGCCCCTATCCAACCATTCAGACCCCAGCAAGATGCCCAATCCCTCCCTCTAGTCCAATACCATAATGCCCCATCCTCCCTCCACATAGCAAGATGCCCCTTCCCCTTGCATCAGATGCCCATGTGCCGATCCTGAATCACATGCAGATAGCCCCAGCCAACCCCCTCTAAAACCACCCATCCAAGTATGCCCCCATCCGCCCAGACCCACACCAATGTGCCCCGTCCCCTCCTTCCAGACCCACACCAATATGCGGTCATCCCTCCCCAGACCAATGTCCCCTCCCTCCCATCAAACCCACACCAATGTACCCCCAACACCTCCCTACAGAGCCACACCAAGATGCCCAGTCCAACTTCCCAACCCACACCTAGATGACCCATGCCACCCTCCAGAACCACTGTGCCCCATCTCTCCCTCCAGAAACACACCCATGTGCACCATCCCTCCACCCAAATCCACACCAATGTACCCCCACCACCTCCCTCCAGAGCCACACCAAGATGCCCACCCAACTTCCAAACCCACACCTAGATGACCTATGCTACCCTCCAGACCCACTGTGCCCCATACCTCCCTCCAGAAACACGCCCATGTGCCCCATCCACCTCCCTTCAGAGCCACACCAATGTGCCCCACCACCTCCCCCCAGAGCCACACCAAGATGCCCCGTCCAACTTCTTAACCCACACCTAGATGACCCATGCCACCCTCCAGACCCACTGTGCCCCATCTCTCCCTCCAGAAACACACCCATGTGCACCATCCCTCCGCCAAGATCCACACCAATGTGCCCCACCACCTCCCTCCAGAGCCACACCAATGTGCCCCCACCACCTCCCTCCAGAGCCACACCAAAATGCCCCGTCCCACTTCCCAACCCACACCTAGATGACCCATGCCACCCTCCAGAACCACTGTGCCCCATCTCTCCCTCCAGAAACACACCCATGTGCACCATCCCTCCACCCAAATCCACACCAATGTACCCCCACCACCTCCCTCCAGAGCCACACCAAGATGCCCACCCAACTTCCAAACCCACACCTAGATGACCTATGCTACCCTCCAGACCCACTGTGCCCCATACCTCCCTCCAGAAACACGCCCATGTGCCCCATCCACCTCCCTTCAGAGCCACACCAATGTGCCCCACCACCTCCCCCCAGAGCCACACCAAGATGCCCCGTCCAACTTCTTAACCCACACCTAGATGACCCATGCCACCCTCCAGACCCACTGTGCCCCATCTCTCCCTCCAGAAACACACCCATGTGCACCATCCCTCCGCCAAGATCCACACCAATGTGCCCCACCACCTCCCTCCAGAGCCACACCAATGTGCCCCCACCACCTCCCTCCAGAGCCACACCAAAATGCCCCATCCCACTTCCCAACCCACACCTAGATGACCCATGCCACCCTCCAGACCCACTGTGCCCCATCTCTCCCTCCAGAAACACACCCATGCCCTCCATCCCTCCCCAGACCCACACCAATGTACCCCAACCCATACCACTGTCCCTCTACCTCACCCAGACCCACACCACTATGTCCTATCCATCCCTCCAGACCCACACCAATGTGCCCCCTTTCTCAAGAGCCACACAAAAGTGCCCCATCCCACCAGACCTACACCAGCATGCCCCTATCCAACCATTCAGACCCCAGCAAGATGCCCAATCCCTCCCTCTAGTCCAATACCATAATGCCTGATCCTTCTTCCAAATAGCAAGATGCCCCTTCCCCCTTGCAACAGATGCCTGTGTGCCATCCCGAATCACACGCAGATAGCCCCAGCCAACCCTCTAAAACCACGCATCCTAATAATCACACCCTCATAAAACATTAAATCACTCTATTAACCCCGTTGTTCAGTTAAACACAAGCATACACTGTCTCCCTATTCCTTTTCTTAGCCCTCCATACCTTTCATGTTGAATAGCTGACCATGATTTTTAAAGTAAATGTAATTTCCTGCTCCCCCGTCTAAATCGGGCGTCTTGCAGGAACGTTCACGGTATCTGGAAGAAAATTCCAATTGTATTTACAGCCAAAAGCACACGAGTTGCTGCTGTTCTTGCAGCCTGGCAGCCAGAGCCTTGCCGCTCAGGACGCTCCAGGGCCTCCTAGAAATGTTCCCGGTGTTGGAATGCCCACCCCAAACGCTGCAAGCCAAAGGCTGGCAGGCTCCAGTTGCACTTGCCCCGGCGGCAGCCAGAGCGTTCAGAATTCCCGCTCAGCCCCAGCCCGCTTACTGAACGTGCTCCGGAAGCGCTTCTCTGCTCCGGAAAGCACACGGATGACATCAGAGGTCACGTGACAACGAGGGGGCGGGCGTTGCTATGGTCCTTTTCTCAGATGGGAACTAGTCGCTGAGCCGGTAGAGAGCAGGTTCCCCGACTCTGTCTTTGGGCGGGAAGGGAAGGCGGGGTCTGGTAGCCTCTCCCTGGAGCTGGGTTTGCAGAGTCGTTTCAGGTCGCGGCTGAGGGAGCCGGAGAGTGGGCGGAGGCAGAGCAGGTGCCGCAATGCACCGGAAGCTGGGGTTTGAATCTTCGGCGGTGGCGAAACCTTGCTAAGAAGTAGGAGCAGCAGCAGAAGCAGAAGCTACTGAACTCCTCGGATAGGAACTAGACACGGCTAGAGATGCCATTGCTTGGGGAACTAGACACTGTGGAGGGACGCTAGCAGAGGCCCGTTCCTCTAACAGGAACTAGGGACGGTGGCTCTGTTGCAGGGGAGAGGAGACTCTCAGAGAAGGCGGACCCAGGCCGGGTGGAGCAGTGACTGGTTGGAGGGTGCTGGGTTCGAGGAGGAGGAGCGGTCTCTGGAGTCGGATGCAAGGAGTGAGAGTGCTCAGAGGAGGCGGTAAGAATGGGTAAGGGGAAAGGGAAGGTTGGAAAGAAAGGAGGGGTGGAGGAGGAGGAGGCAAAGAGGGGGAAGGCATCTTCTGTGAAATTTACACCTGTGGAGGGGGGAAGGGGGGAAATGAGGGACGGCATCGCAGCAGATCCCCTCAGAGGGATGATGAAGGGGGGCTGGTCCGGGACATCTCAGGGTCGGGGGCTCCAGAAAAATGCGTTTTGGAGGGGCTGGAAGTCTCAGTGAGCAGTATGTCTGAAGAGAAGATGCAGTCTGATAGTGTGTGGAAGGTAGTGTTGAAACCTGAAAATCGTGACAAGACGTTTCTGGGGGTGAATCCGACGGAGATTGCTAGATGGTTGAAGGCAGCAGTGGGAGATGTTTCCCGGGTACAAGTGTTGGCTGGGGGTCGGTTGTTGGTGGAGGGGTCGGATGCTGATAGCAAAGCAAAGATTCTGGAGATGCATTGTCTGGGTAGGCATACGGTAAGAGTGTTTGATCAAAGTGGAGTGTCTTGTAAGGGGGTGCTGTATGGAGTGCCAGTGGTTATGAGTATGTCTGAGGTGGAGGAGCAACTAGCGGGAGTGGGGGTGGTGGAGGCGTGGAGGTTGGGGAGGAGGGATGCACATGGGGATGTGGTGTCTACAACTGTGGCAGTGAGATTTGAGAGAACGGAGTGTCCGGGGGTGGTGGAGATGGCTTATCAGAGGTATCGTGTGAAAGCATATGTGGCAATGCCATTAAGGTGTTCTAAATGTCAACGATTTGGACATGTGGCGAGAGCATGCAGGAATGAGAGACATTGTGGGAGGTGTGGTGGAGAGCATGATATAAAGGAATGTAAGGTGGGGACTCCGGCAAAATGTGTGAATTGTGGGGGGGAGCATTTTTCCGCGTTTAGGGGATGTGAGAGTTACAGGGTGGCGAGAGAAGTGGTACAGGTGAGGGCGGCGGAAGGTCTGTCTTATGCGCAGGCTGTTGCAAAGGTGAAACCAGTACGGGTAGTGAGTGAGGTGAGTGAGAAAAAGTTGGTGGTGGATGAGGTTGTGGGAAGAAAGAAGGTGCTGGGTGAAGTGAAAGGTGTAGAAATGGTGGTTGTTCCGAAAACTGAGTTTTTGTGTTTTATAGTGAATGTGCTGGATCTGGTTCAGGGGAATACGTCTATCAGTTCATCAGATCTTACGAAAGGAGTAGTGGAAGCTGGGAGGAGGTTTTTGAATGTTGTAGATGTATCAGAAGAAGATGTGTTTAAGAAGGTTGCTAAAGTGCGGAAGCTGAGTGGGGTGCCGGCATGAGGATTTTGCAGTGGAAGGCGAGGAGTTTGTTGAGGAATGGACAGGAGTTGAAAGCCGTGTTGTGTGAGGAGTTGAATGTTGACGTGGTTTGTATTCAGGAGACGTGGTTGAGGGGTGATTTGAGATTTGTGATATCAGGTTTTGAGTTGTTTCGTAAGGATAGGTTGGAGGGGAGAGGGGGGGGTGTGGCTTTAGCAGTTCGAAAGGGGTTGATTGCAAGGGAGATTGTGGTGGATGGAGCAGTAGAGGCGATTGGGGCAGGGATTCGGGTAGGAGGATCGGAAGTATTGGTGCTGAATTATTATAATCCGTGTGAGGTGGTGGAAGTGGGTGTGTTGACTGGAGTGATAAGAGGACATGTGGGACCGTGTGTTTTGTGTGGCGATTTTAACAGTGCCAACACGTTGTGGGGTAGTGATAGGACAGATATGAATGGAGAATTGTTGGAAGACATGGCGGATAAATTGAGTCTGGTATTGCTGAATGATGGGACGGGTACGCGGTTGGATGTGAGGACTGGGAAGCTGTCGTGCTTGGATTTGACCTGGGTGACTGCTGCAATTGCAGGTGAATGTGATTGGAAGGTGCGTGAGGATGGAGACATGGGGAGTGATCATTCTGCTATTTTGGTAACTGTGAGGGGTGAGGTAGGGACCAGGTCACGTATGACTGGGAGTCGGTTGAATTTTAGGAAGGCTGATTGGGAGGTGTACAAGGGAGTGTGTCGGGATTTGATTGTTCCATGGGGAAGAGAGGGGGGATTGGATGAATGGAATGAGCATTTGGTGCAAGGAATGAAAGCAGCGTCTGTGGCAGCAATTCCGGAGGTTGAGAAGGGGAAGGGTGGGAAGATCGAGGTTCCTTGGTGGTCGGTGGAATGTTCAAGAGCAGTGGCGGCACGGAAGAAGGCTAGAGCAAGAGCGGTGAGAACGGGAATGTTGGTGGATTTGGTGGCATATAAGAAGGCTAAGGCGGTGGCGCAGAGGGTGATTACGGAAAGAAAGAGAGGATATTGGAGAGGCTATTGTGGGTCCCTGGGGAGTGATTCTGGTGTGAGTGAGGTTTGGAAACAGTTCAAGCGGATGTCCGGATTGATGAGGTCGCAGGGTGGTATGTCTGTGTTGTTGAAAGGAGAAGAGGTGATTAGTGAGGATGGGGATAAGGCGAATTTGTTGGGGGAATATTTTGCGGGGGTTCACAGTTCAAGGAACTTCCCAGAAGAGGTGAGGATACGAATGGGTGTGGTAGAGGAGGAAACGCGAGAGGTGGTGGCGAATGTTGGGCCTTGGGAGGAGCAATATGAGGTTTCATTTTCGATGGTAGAGTTGAATGGAGCGATTCGGAAGGGGAAGTGGTCTAGCCCTGGAGTGGATGGAATTATGTATGTATTTTTGGAGAAGTTGCCTGAGGAATGTAAGTTGGAGGTATTAGCGTTGTTCAATGAGATCTGGAAGAATGGAGTTTTGCCGAAGATGTGGAAAAGAGCGATTGTAGTGGCGATTTTGAAGGGTGGCAAGGTTCCTACAGAGTGTAAGTCATATAGACCGATTGCGTTGACTGTTGTGTTGTGTAAGGTTATGGAACTGATGGTGGTTGAGCGATTGGGGTTTTATTTGAAGTCGAATGGATGTTTGAGTGACTTTCAGAGTGGGTTCAGGAGGAATCGGTCGGTGGCTGATCCATTAGTGAGATTAGTGACTGGGGTGGAGGAGGCATTATGTGATGGAGAGTTGGTGGGAGCGTTCTTTTTGGATTTGGAGAAGGCGTATGATATGGTGTGGAAGGGAGGGTTGTAAGACTGTTAGAGATGGGTGTGAAGGGAAGAATGTTTTGGTGGATCAAGGCATTCTTGGCAGATAGGACATTTCAGGTGAGAGTGAGGGGGGTGCTGTCTGAAGTTTGGAAGATGGAGAATGGGACACCGCAGGGGAGTGTGATTAGTGCGATGCTGTTTAATGCGAATGTGGATGGGTTGATTCGAGCTTTGGCGGGAATTGGGTGTCAGGTGGATTTCTTCGCGGATGATGGTGTGGTCTGGGTAAGAGGACGGTGTTTGTTGTTGGTACAGAGACGGTTGCAAGCTGCGATTGTACGCATGGAGGAGTTGTGTGGGAAATGGGGTTTCTCGGTGTCTGTGGATAAGAGTGTGAGTATGGTGTTCTCAAGGAAAAGAGTGCAGCAGGAGTTGAATTTGGTTTTGAAAGGTGTGAGGGTGAAGAGCGTGGAAGAGTTTCGGTACTTGGGGGTGATTCTGGATAGAAAGTTGAATTGGAATATGCAAGTGGATGGTGTGGTGGATAAGTGTAAACGCAGGCTGAATTTGTTGAGGGCGGTGACTGGGAAAGAATGGGGTGCGCAACAGAAGTGTTTACGAATGTTGTATAAGGGGTTGATTTTGAGTGTGATGGATTTTGGGTGTCAGGTGTCAGTGGGTTATACGTCGAGTCAGAAGTTAGATAGAGTACAGGCGAGGGCATTGAGAGTGTGTTCGGGTGTGATGAGGTCCTCCCCAGTGAATGCGGTTCAGGTGCTTGTGGGAGAGATGCCATTGGGGTTGAGGAGGGATGCGTTAAATATGAGATGGTGGGTGAAGTGTAGTGCGAAGAGTGTGGCTCATCCGGTGCGTGAATGTTTGAAGTATAATTGGAGGTTTGACTATTACAGGGATCGGTGGAGGAGGAAGGGGGGCACTTTTGGGTTTCACATGTGGGAGAAGGGAGTGCAGTGGGCTGTGGGTGATTTGATGATTGTGACAGATACGGATTTGGAGAGAAGGCCGAGGTGGATGATGAGATCTCCAAAGGTGTGTTTGGAGTTGGCGAATGTGGTATTGAAGAAGAGAGGTATGCGGGGTGAGATCAAAGCTTTGGGTCAGGAGTATGTGGCAGGAAAGGAAGGATACAAGGTGTTTACGGATGGTTCAAAGGATCCTATGTCTGGGAGAGTGGGATTGGCGTATTATCTAGAAAGCATTGGGGAGTATAAAATAGGACGACTGACGAATGATGTGTCTATTTGTACGGCTGAGTTGGTGGCGATTGCATTGGTGATTGACAGGGTGTATGAGTTGGGGTATGAGAAAGTGGTGGTGTTCTCAGATTCATTGAGTGGGTTACGGGCGATTGTGGCTGGGGATGGTGATAGGAAGGATGTGATTTTGGACATTAGGATGAAGATTGATCGGTGTGTGCGCGGGGGTATGGATTTGGAGTTGGCGTGGGTTCCCAGTCACAGTGGCATTTTGGGAAATGAGTTGGTGGATCTGGCGGCGGGTGAGGGTATGAGGAGGGGAGCGATTGATGTGAGGTTGCCTTTGAGTGTGGATGAGGTGAAGGCTGTGATGATGAGACGGGTCCTGGATGAGTGGCAGGAGAGGTGGGTGAATGGGGTGAAGGGCAGGTGGATGTTTGGTGTTCGTGGGAAAGTGTCGGTGAAGGTGGATGCAGGGAGATCAGAATGGAGGAGGGGGGAGGAGGTGATGCTGAATCGGTTGAGGATAGGTCATGTGGGGCTGAATGACTGTCTATTTCGAATAGGGAAGCGTGAATCAAGGGACTGTGCGGTGTGTGGGGTGCCTGAAACGGTGGGACATTTTTTGATTAGGTGTGAAAGACATGTTACAGAGAGAGAATTGATGAGGGTTCGGTTGACTGCGTTGGGTGTGGCTGAGCTGAGTGAGAGGATTATACTGGGAGGTGATGGGGAGAGAGGCAGGAGGAGGAATAGTGTGATGTTGGATTTTGTGAGGCAGACGGGGAGGTGGGAGGAGTTGTGAGCTTAAATGGAGCCAAATAATAATTAGTGGGTACGGTGCACATCATCCTATAGGATGGGGAAGCGCCTGCGTGGGTCCGCCCACGCTTCCGATAATTAAGAAGAAGAAGAAGAAGGAACTAGTCGCTGCCACAGGGCGACGCTGCAATGTGGGGGGCAGTAAAGGTAAGAAAAGTGGCTGCTTTGCACTCACACAAAGTTTACTTGTTCAACAGGGGCTGCGGTATCTTCTTGTTTTTCTGGGTACAAATGGCGAGTAGCCAACCGTTTTTTTCCGTTTATTAATCAGAGGCGCTAGAAACCGTAAGGATTTGCAATGGGGGTTTTTAAGGATTCACCCCCCCCCCCCCACCTTTTTTTTTTTTTTTTTTTTTTTAAACTTTATTTTTGAAATTTTACAGAACAGTAGAAAACACATGTGCACCATCAGGGTGCACTAACGTAGCAAAGCAGAGCAGTGGGAGAAAAACGGAAAAGGGGACGAATTGGGGAGGGGGGTAGGGAGTAGGGGGGAGTGGAGCAAAGCAACAAAAGAACACAACATTTCCCTCTCCCGAACACGACCGCGCAGTCACCCCCCCACCCCGCTCACAGCTACAACAACTGGCATCAGGACTTTCCTGGTTAATTGTCAATCATCATTAAGGCACTCATATGTAATGTCTCTAGACCTTACGGTTCTGTTTCAGCCTCAGGAGCTCTCAGTAGTGGAAGAAGCTGCACTGTTTAGCAGATATGTAATATACGGCCCCCAGATGTCGGGGGGTCGCGCATGCAGTGGTAGGGTCCTTATAAATTCACTCTCTACATCCTGACAGTAGGTAATATCTTTTTTCCAATCTTCGATTTTGGGTAGGGGGCCCCGGCTCCAGGCCATGGCTATCCGCCTACGAGCCAGCACCAGGAGGAGTGCTGCCAGTCTGCGGGATGCAGGACGTAGGTATTTCGTTAGGCCGAGGAGGGCCGCCAGCGGTAACGGGGCAACTTGTTCCCCGATAACATCAGTGACAAACTGTAGGACTGAGATCCAGAACCGCTGGATTCCAGGGCAGTCCCATGCCAAGTGGAAGAAGTCGGCATGTGCCGCCATACAACGGTCGCATTGAGCTGACACCTCAGGGTGATGACGGTGCTTCCTGGCAGGGGTGTAATATGTCTGGTGCACGTAGTTAAAGTGTATCAATTTATATCGTGTGTTCACCGCGACTTTCTGGGTTTGATGTAGAATGTAGGACCAATCTCCAGACTCTATCGTCATCTGAAGGTCTGATTCCCACCTTTGTTTACTTCTGGGATTGGGTGATCCGTTGTCTGCCACCAGGGATCGATAAAGTGTCGAGACCAACCTCCCCTCTCCCCCGGCCTGGATGGTGTTGTGCAGTAACTCCCACGTGGGGGGTTGTGTAGGAAAGGACGGCATTATTTTTTGTAGGGTATATCGCAATCTGAAATAAAGGAAGACATCCAGAGAGGTGGTACCGCCACTATCCTTGGCCATCTGAGGCGTCAGGAAGGTGCCGTCTGGGAAGACATCTCCGAGGGAGTGGACGTTAAGTTTGTCAGCCCATATTAGAAATACCTTCTCGTTGGTGAGGGGGATACCGGGGATGAACCTGATCGGTAGAAGAGGGGAGTATCGTACGGTCACCCCGTATTTGGTGGCCATTTTCTTCCAGATCGCGTACGTAGAGAGGACAGTATTTAGGGTGTTGTACGGAACTGGAATTTGACTGATGATAACGGCACTGAGCAGGTTGGGAGAGGCCAGTGCACGCTCCACCTGCACATGGGGGCGCACAAAGTGGGTTGTGTACCAGTGGCTCAGAAACTGTGCCTGGGATGCCCAATAGTACTTCTCGATGTCCGGGAGCGCAAGGCCTCCTTTTGACGTCGGCAGAACCAAGGTGTCGTAGGCCACGCGCGCCAGTTTACCGGCCCATAACAGTTCCAGAACTGTGGACTTGATTTTTAAGAGGAAGGATTTGGGGAGGAGTAGCGGGATATTGGTAAACAGATATAGAAGTTTGGGGAGTATAACCATCTTTGTGAGGGAGGCTCTACCCCACAGTGTTAGTGGAAGCATTTTCCATCTGTGCACTCGTTCCCGAATGGAGGCGAGCGTGGATACATAGTTGTCTTTATATATCTCGAGGTGGTTACGGGACATGAGTATACCCAGGTATCGTACCCCAGAGTTCTCCCATTTAAAGCCATGGTCGTCAGTGAAGTGCACCGTGTGGGGGGTCAGGGGGAATATCACAGATTTAGAGTAATTGATTTTTAATCCCGACATGTGCCCAAATCTTAATACTTCCCGCATAACTGGGTTCAGATTCTCCTGGGGATTGCCGACAAATAGTATAACGTCGTCAGCGTAAAGAGAGACAATCAATTTGTGTGGCCCTAATTTGAGGCCTCTGTGTATTTGGAATTCGCGTAGCCTGGAGGCCAGGGGTTCCATGATAAGGGCAAAGATCAGAGCCGAAAGCGGGCATCCCTGTCTCGTTCTGCGTTCAAGTGAGATGTGTGTGGATCTGGTGTTCCCTAGGGTAATAAAGGATTTGGGGCTGTTGTACAGTAATGACACCAGTTTGATGAAGAAATTGCCAAAACCCATTTGTCTAAGCGTTCTTAACATGAATGGCCATTCTACAGAGTCAAACGCCTTCTCGGCATCGAGCAGCACCGCCACTGCCTGGTGTGATGGGTCCAAGGCCTCCATGATGCCAAACAGACGCCTGATGCCATAGGTGGTGCTGCGCCCTGGGATGAATCCAGCTTGATCACCAATCACTAGAGCCGGCATTAGGGGGAGGAGTCTGGAGGCAAGGATTTTGGCCAGGATTTTATTGTCTAGGTTGATCAGGGAGATTGGTCTGTAAGATGCACATTCGTCAGCGGGTTTGCCGGCTTTGTGTAGGAGAATTATATTGGCTTCGCGTAATGTCGGGGGAAGGCATCCGCTTTCGATGGATTCTTCATATACACATAACAGGAGAGGGGCGAGGGAGGATGCGTAGGCCTTGTAGAACTCACCGGTTAGACCGTCCGGACCAGGTGCCTTGGAGCTCGGGAGAGATTTTATTGCTTCCAGTATTTCCTCCGTTGTTATCGGGGCGTTGAGGGGTTCTCGGAGATCTGCCTCCACCCAGTACAGTTCGGTATCGTCCAGATACGCTTGCAGAGCCTCAGAGTCCGAGTTGGGTCTAGAGCTGTACAGGTCCTGATAGAAGTCTCGAAATGCCTTGGCGATGTCTACTTCTGAGTAGACACGCTGTCCTAGTGCGTCTTTCACACATTCCACCCGGGTCGGAGTTTTGTCCACTGACAGTAATCGGGCAAGCAGGGCTCCCGGCTTCTGACCCTCTCCATAGTGCCGAATCTGGTGTTTCCGCCCTAGGAATTTGAGCTCTCTGTCCGCTGTTTCCCTGAACTTCTGGAGCTCTTCTTTCAGTTCTGCTTGGATTTGTGGGTTTGGATTTGAAATGGCCTTCCTCTCAAGGTCCTTCAGACGGGATTCGCTGTCTGAGAGTTCCCTACGGATCAGCTTCAGTACACCATTTTTCTTACCCAGACAAATACCGCGCACAAAGCATTTCAGCGTTTCCCAAATGACGCCACTCGCCTTGACTGAGCCTTGATTCCTCTCAATGAAGGATGTTATTTCCTCACGCAATTCATCAGCAAAGACTTTGTCTGAAAGCGCACCCGGCTTGAATCTCCAGTGTAATCCAGGAACCGATGCGCCCACCATGGAGACGTCAAGTGTGACCATTGAGTGGTCGGATAGCGTGCGTGCTAGAATTTGGCTGGATCCCCAGGCAAACGGACAGTGGGCTGAGGCCATGATGTAATCTATCCTGGAGCTGGTGTTGTGAACAGGAGAGTGGAATGTAAAGTCCCTCGCATCTCGATTGTGATGTCTCCATGTATCGAGCAGGCCGAACGCCTGACATATCTCACGAACCTGCCTGCTGGCTTTGGAGCGATGTCCAGTGGTGTTATGCGATCGGTCTAGGCTGGGGTTCATCGGTGTGTTGAGGTCTCCACCCCATATGATAGTTCCTGCGTTGAATTTCCCCAGTTGGGTCATCACCCAGTTAAAGTTGTCGGGCCCATCGGTGTTGGGAGCATAGGAGTTCACGATCACCACTTCTTTGCCCGCAATTATTCCCCTCACCAGTAGGCCCCTGCCTTCAGTGTCCCTCACCGATTCTGTGAGACTGAAGTTAGTTCTCCTATCAATCAGGATGGCGACTCCCCTGGCGAAGGATGAGTACGATGAAAAGTACCTGTGGCAGCCCCAAGACTTGGCCCACTGCGATTCCGATGCCGGCAGGAGATGGGTCTCTTGAAGAATGGCGATGTTAACCTTGTGTCTACGGAGACATTGAAGGATTTTCCTGTTCTTTGCCGGCTGGTTGCCGCCGCGGATGTTCCAGGTCGCGACTTTAAAAGTTAAGGCTGGCATTCCGAAAGCCGGGCAAAGTCACGCCTGTCAGGATGTGCAAGTGAGAGTGGTGCCTTGAGGTAGTGGAGTAGCTAGAGTGTTGGTTTCCAGGTTATCCGAGTTGTATAGCAACAACGATATGAGGCGAGAGCGGGGTGAGCAAAGCGGCCGCGTCCGGCCTGAGTCCCTCCCATGTGTGGGCAACCCCCAACTGGCCCACAATAATCCCCCCATAAAGAACAAAGTTACAAGCGTAGCCGCGCTAGGGGCACTGGTAGCCCACCAAGAGGGTACCGGGCTTCTTATGGAATTTCGTTCCTGTGGTGTATAGTGATCATGGAAGCTGAGGGTGTGCGGGCCTCGACCACTGGTTGCTGCGATTGTGGACTACGGAGGGTCCCCCCTCGCTCGCTCTTCGCGACGGGTCTCGGATTGTTCCCGCCATGTCTGCAGCCGTTCCGGTCTAGGTAGTCGTTAGCTTCATCGGGGGAATTAAAGAATTGTGCCTTCCCTTCATGTTGGATCCGCAGTTTCGCTGGGTATAGCATAGAATACGGGATCTGATTGTCTTGCAGGCGTCGCTTGACTGCCATGTAGGATCTTCTCTGTGTTTGCACCGCCTGTGAGAAGTCTGGGAAGATTTGAATGGAATTGCCGTCGTATTGCAGTTTCCCCCTATCTCTGGCTGCTCTGAGCATGGCGTCGCGATCCTTGTAATTTAAAAGCCTTGCAATGATTGGTCTAGGGTGTGCACCGGGCGCGGGCCTAGTGTTCGGGATTCTGTGTGCTCTTTCTACCACGAAAAGTTGAGACAATAAATCTCTACCGAAAAGAGCTATGCAGATCTGTTCCACAAAATCTTCCATTTTACCTGGGATTTGTCGCTCCCTCACCCCTATGATTCTGATGTTGTTCCGGCGGGAGCGACCCTCCAAATCTTCATTCTTGGCGCATATCACCTTCATTTGGGTTTCGAGCACCGAGACGCGAGATGTCAGCGCCACTGATCCATCGTCTAGGTCGGACACACGTTGTTCGACGCTGTCGAGTCGATCGGCTTGTTTATCTAGCCTGTGTTGAAGCTGGTCGACCTTCGATGACAGAGTGTCCAACTTGCCTCCCAGGCCGCTGATGCCGGCCTTCAGGTCCATCAAAATTTCCCTTATATCAAAGTGTGGGCCTTGGCCCTCGGTTGACATCATGTCGGGTGGCGGGGAATTGGGCCTACTGCTGGTCGTGGGCCTGGCCTGTGAGCTGGCCTCGAAGGTCAGTTTCTTCTGATTCCGATCCACCTTCCCCATGATGACTCGGGGAGAGTGTCCGCAACGAGTTAAGGCTGTCTTAGTCCGGATGTCAACACAGTGCTTTTTGGGGCCCGGTGCGGAGAGTCCCCGCCGTCGAAGTTTGCCACAGGTCTTCTAGGCGCGCCGCGGCGCGGGGCGCGGGACGGGGGCCCACAGTGCAATCCGCGGCCTATAACAGGGCGTCAGGTCCAGCCATCCTGGGTTACAGTTTATATTCAGGGTCTGTGCCGCCGGGGTTTGCTCGCTTTCAGGTGTCCGGGCCTCCGCTTCCGAGCGGGTGGGCGTCGCAGGAGGCCCCGCCGGGACGGGCACCGCGCCCCCGGCCTTCAGCAAGCACGTGGATGGTTCCCCCGTCTCGCACACCAGGACTGCTCCACAGCTCGGCTAGCCTCCGGCGGGGGCTGCATAGGTTGGACCGCGTCTGGCGGCGGAGCAGGCCGTCTGTCCCCACCTGGGCCGTCTCGGGTCTCCGGCACCCCCTCCGCGGTCTGCTCGATGGGTCGCCGCGTGGGACGGAGACCTCCTCGTCCGGCGAGTGCCAGCACGCACACGTCCGCCCCGCCCGCGCGGCGCTGCTCCTGGCTCCGCCGCCGCGACCTCCGCGAGGCGCCCGCCTCCGCCGCTCCGCACAGACGTAGGGGCCGCACCGCTCAACTCGCCAGACCGCAGGCCTCAGATTTGCAAGCGAATATCTCGGGCTGTGGGCAAGCGTCCGGGTCAAGATTTATCTCAAAATGATCAGTGGAGCTTCGCGAAGGTGCGTAGCCGTAGAATGGGTCGAGCCAACCACCACAGGGGCATCGATGTCACAGGATTCATTAGAGCCCTACGGAGCTCGCTCAAGAAGCGGCCATCTTGGTTGGCTCTCTAGCGCCCTCCCCCCCCCACCTTAATGGCATAGTGCGGGTCGCTGTTTCTTCAGGTGGGAGGGTGCCCCGGGCTCCTTTGCGGGAGCGCTGCGGCCAAGCAAGGGCTTGGGTTCTCTTTCCAGGTTTAAACTACTGAAGGGACATGTTGTATTTGGGGGGCGGGGAGGGGGGAGTGAGATAAATACCCGCCCCCCGGAACTCACAGTACACATATTCTAGGGTCCCATCTTTGCGCATCTTAAACTTTGCGCCGAACATGTGAAAACAAAAGTGCGCCCCTGAGACCTCCCACGAGTGTTTGCATGTGTTTCACATGCGATGAAAGCTCCGGGTTCTTTATTTAAATGACCAAACATGAAGAATTCCAACTCCTTTTTCTTAAAGGTGCTCCTTCTGTAACGTGTCACGTGTTCTTGCTTCTCAAAATGGACTTTATTTCCTGATTGAAATGTAAAGTAGTTGCAATGGGACTTTGGAGGCTCCTCGTCCCATTTCTTGAGGCACCCGGTGAAAGCCCCTTAGTCCGGGGGTTGTGGGGGCACGAGGTGCTCCATAAGCGCATTGCTGCGGCCCCATCGGCTGCCGGATCCGAAGGAAAAAACATGCGCACATTTCGAACGCTGTGCATAGGTCTCAAAAGTAAGAAACAAAACACAATAGCATAAATATACATAAGCAGAACACACATGTGTTAATCCAACAATATTTTATTATAATTGCATTTTTCTGACATTTATTATCTCTTGTTATGCTATGATATGATATGGCATTTGTAACGCGCCTATACACAAGTGTTTCAAGGCGCGACGAGGCGGGGGCGGGGGAAACAAGTTGACAACAGACAACGATCCTACTAGTCCAGGTGTTATTCATATTGCGCAAGTGCAGGGGTAGAGGTGAAGTGAACAAGTGCAAGGAGAGTGCAGTACATGGTTACTAGAATACAAGATAAATAATAGGGCCACTGGTGGCAAGTGCAAGGTAAGTGCCGGGAGAAGGGGCTGTAGGATACAGTGACAGTCCCGTAGTGCAGGTAGGCAGTGCAGGGAAGAGCCAAGGACCGAGATCGGTGATTGTCCAGTTGCAGATTCAGTGCAGGTTCAGTGATTTTAGCAGGGGAGAGAGGGAGAGAAAGCGCAGGCAAAGAGGAAGGTTTTGAGGTGCTTCCGGAACCGGAGATGGTTTTCCTCAAGTTTCAGGGAGGCAGGAAGGCTGTTCCAGAGGGAGGCCCCTGCTGCGGAGAGAGATCTACCCCCAGCTCGTTGCTTGGAGAAGCGGCTGGCCCTGAGGTAGTTGGAGGTGGATGAGCGAAGAGCTCGAGAAGGAAGATATTTAGGAAGAGAGAGTTGAAGGTATTTTGGTCCAAGGCCCCAGAAGGCCTTGTGGACAATGCAGAGGGTTTTGAACTTAATCCTCGCGGCCACTGGGAGCCAGTGTAGCGATTTCAGAGGTACGGTCCCTGGGCTTGAGGCCAAGGACAAGTCTCGCAGTCCTGTTCTGGATGAGTTGCAGAGGGCGGAGAGTAGAGGCAGGTAGATTTAGATAGAGGCTGTTACAGTAGTCCAGCTTCGAGAGAACCAGAGCTCTGGAGACAGTGAGCTTCTGAGGGAAGGAGAAGAAAGGAAGCATACCTCTGAAGAGGTGCAGCAGGTAGTGTGACTTCTTAGAGACGTTAGATATGTGAGGAGAGAAAGAGAGTGTGGAGTCGAAGATGACCCCGAGGTTTTTTGCCTTGCAGGTAGGAGCAGGAACAGGGCCAAGCGAGGCCGGCCAGAGAGCTGCGGGGAAGGAGGGAGTGGGTGTGCCGATAAGTAGAATCTCAGTCTTACTGGCATTAAGGCAGAGGTCATTGGCGGCACACCATTCCTGGATAGCAGAAAGACAGTCGGAGATGAGGGAAGGAGAGGAGGAGGCCGATGGTAGCCTGAAAATGAGCTGGGTATCATCCGCATAGCACTGAAAGTTGGGACAGAGAGCGGCGATGCGGTGAGCAAGAAGTGCCAGGTACTGGTTGAACAGCCAGGGGGAGAGGTTAGATCCCTGGGGGACACCACAGGTAGAAAAAAATATGTCATAGAGGAAGGACCCCAGTTGGACCTGGGGGGGTCGATTGTAGAGGAAGGAGGTCAGCCATGCCAGAGCCTGACCAGTGATACCCAGGTTATCACAGAGACGGTTGAGCAAGATGGTGTGGTTGACAGTGTCAAAGGCAGAAGAGAGATTGAGTAAAATGAGAACACAAGGGGTATTAGAGTCAAGGTTTGAGAGCAGGTCCTCACGGATGTTCAGGAGAGCAGTTTCTGTGCTTCTGGCAGCTCTGAAGCCAGACTGATGGTCATGAAGACTACCAACAGATTCAGCTTACAGATTAAGCTGGGAGATGGCCAGTTTCTCCAGGAGCTTGCCCAGGAAGGGAGTGATAGAGATTGGGCGATAGTTAGCTGGGCAGGACGGGTCGGAAGAGGGTTTCTTAAGAAGGGGGTGCACAAGGGAGTGCTTGAGGGGGGATGGGAAGACTCCAGAGGCGAAGGAGTGATTGCAGAATTCAGCCAGGGCAGGCGGCAGGGAGTCGATGTGGTCCTTGATAGTTTTGGAGGAACAGGGGTGGACCTGTTTTGATGAGACTTTCATAGATCAGACTTGTCTCGAAACCTCGTCAGCAGAAAAAAGGGTAGAGGCAGAGAAGGAGGGAGGAGGGGTGGCTGTAGAAGGGCCAGAGGAAGAGCAGGGAATAGAAGGGGGGGAGGTGATGGGAGGAGAGTGAGGACAGGATGTCCTGAGTTTCTGAAATGAAGTGAGAGGCCAGTGCCGTGCAGAGGGCCTGGGAGGGGACAGGAGAGGTGGAGACTGCAGCAGGGTTGGCCAGCTCCTTGCAGATTTTAAAGAGTTCGGTCAAATTGTTAGATGCCGCAGAGATGCCATGTCTTGTCTATATTGTATTTGTATTTAGTTTATTTCTAAAGCGCCAGGCCCACAGGCATCTGGGCGCATAATCTTGCATAACACAGTTACAGTTACAGTTACATGAAATGGCAATGAACTAGCTCAATCTGTTTACAGAGTGATATAGAAGTGAGCCAAATTCGCATTATGACAACATAAATGAAATACAGGGCAATAATATACAGTAAGACAATACGGCAGTGAGGCTACTGACAGGCCATCAAAGAAGGCATAATAAGTGAATCAAATGTTCTATGCGAAGAGCCAAGATTTCGCTTTATTCTTCAAAGATTGGAAGGAAAACTCAGTTCTTTTGGCGTTAGGAAAAGAGTTCCAGAGCTTCGTGTCCAGGACAGGGAAGCTCACACCCCCAGCTTTTTGTAGTTTGAATCTGGGCAGGGAAAGGCTGTGTATTTGGGCCACTCTCATGGGACAGGTGGAAGTATGGAGAGTGAGGCGGTTGGATAGGTAGGAAGGGGCCTTGTTGGCCAAGCACTTGTGCGTCAGGACAAGGATTTTCAGTGAGATTCTGTGTTTAACTGGGAGCCAATGTAAATTGTTTCTGAAGTCGGAGATATGTTGGTTACTAGGAATGTTTAGTGCCACTCTGATGGCATTGTTCTGGGTAATTTACATTTTGTTGAGGTTGATCTGGCTGGTCCCCAGATAGAGGGCACTACAATAGTCAATCTTAGACATGATTTATTTATTTTAAAATTTGTTTATTGGCATTTGTAATCATAAACAGTTTACAATTTTACTGGTCAGGTCCTTTGCTCAGGATATCTGACTTATTTACTGCAATTATGCCTTGTCTTTAAACTAAAATAACAGTGCTTATACAACAAATTAACATTAACTGTCTCCTTACAAGTGGCAGGTGATGATTAGCAGGTTTCCGGGTAGGGCGGGTGTTCTGTCCTCGGGGGAGTGGGAGGAATCATTCCTGTTTTAGTTCAGGGTTGCGGGGGTCTCTTACCTAATCTTCTGTAATCTTGTGTGGATCGATAGGATAATCGAGTGTGCTGTTCAAGGGGGTCTGTCGTCGGAGGATCGGAACAGTTTAGACACGGCGTCTTTCCATGCCTCTAGGGCCATGCTCGAGTCTTCTTTGGATCTAGTTACGCTGTCCTCCCAGGCTCTGGTTTCTGCGTTTGCCCACCTTTCCAATTCTTTACGCCATACTTTATAGTTCGGGCCTGCAGGCTTTTTCCAAGCCATGGCTATAGCCCTCTTGGCCGTTATGCACAGCAACTCCATTAGTTTTACAGCATATTTGTGTTTGGCCAGCCTGGGGTAACTGCCTAAGAGGCATTCAGCTGGAGTCCATTTGTACCTCATAACCTCCGCTTCTTCGCAGGTTTGTTTCACTTTAAACCAGAGGGTCTGTGCTTTAGTGCAGTTCCATAGCATGTGGATCAAGTCTGCCCCATCCACCCCACACCAAGTGCATTGTGCCTGAGTAGTTTTGTTGAACTTTGCTATTTTACTTGGGGTTAGCTAGGTGCGGTATAATACATTAATCTGTATTAAACGGAATCTCTGGTTTCTATAGACTTCTTTTGGGAACGACAGTACTCTGAGCCATTCATTATCAGACATTCCTTGTCCCACGTCCGTTTCCCAGCAGGTCCTTAGTACAGCACTACAGGGGTTGGGGGTGTCCCTTAGGAGACTATATATTTGAGATATCACCTTCCCCCCCTTCGTTCAGGTTATACATCAGTGTCAAGAAGGGGTCAGTCTCAGGCTCTTCTGGCCAGGTAGTCCATCAAGTGTGGGCTATGCTATGGATCTTTTGGTACCATAGAAATTGTCCGGCGTGAATGTCTTCTTCCGCCTGCAGCTCAGCAAATTCTCTAAGTATACCATCAGAGTATAAGTCACCCCAAGTGTACATCCCTTTCTTTTCCCATATCCTGATGTTGTGTAGGTTGGTGTCTGATTAACCGAGCCCCGAAATAATTGGCACTTCCTGGAAGTATGGCTGTTTCAGGCGCAGGAGCATCGTGGTTCTGTGCCATATTTTCTTGCCCAGGGTTGCCAAAAATGGTGGTCTGTGCATCAGTTTCTGAGGGGCCCAGATTAATTCTTTCAGTCGAATTGGGGCAACCATGGCCTGTAGCAGGGGGGTCTCCGAGGTGGCCTCATCTGCTAGCCACTTGGACACATGGCTTAGTTGGGCTGCCAGATAGCACTTTTCTAGGCTTGGTAGTTGGATCCCGCCTTGATTGTATGGTAAGACTAGGGTGGACAGGGCCACATGGTGTCTGCCGTTTCCCCATATGAATTCTTTGATTATTGTATCGAGGAGTTGGAAAAAGGGTTTTGTGATGTAGAAGTGCACATTTTGGAATCCATACAGAAATCGGGGAAGAATAATCATCTTGGCTATTGAAGCCCTTCCTAGCATGGACAGTGGAAGCTTTGCCCAGAATCTTATGGATTTGCGTAGTGTGGGTACTGCGGCCTTCGTATTATGTTCATGCATCAACTCCGGGGTGTGCATTACTTGGATCCCGAGGTAACGGAAGGAGGACGTCTGCCACTTGACGTCCATCAGGGGGAGTTCTTTAGTGCCTCTGTTTTTTAGTCCTGCCAGAGGGAACAAGCAGGATTTAGTTTTGCTAAATTTAATGCCAGAGACCTTGGAGTAGTTGTCGAGGACTTCCAGTATTGTCGGCACATTAAGATGGGGGTTGTTAACATATATTAGAACGTCATCTGCATATAGTGAAATGATATGATCAATTCCTGCTAATCTGATCCCTGCATCAAAAAACTGCTGCCTAAAATAAATTGCTATGGGTTCCAATCCTAAAACATGGACATAGGAGAGAGCGGACAGCCCTGTCTAGTACCTCTCTGAATGTCCCATGCCTCTGACACATACTTCCCAGATTTCAGTCTGGCCCTCGGTTTATTGTAGAGAATCTTGACCCATCTGATGAAGCCCTGGCCGACTCCAAATCCCTCCAATACCGCTATCAGCCATTCCAAGTATATGGAGTCAAAAGCTTTAATGGCGTCTAAGGATAGTAGTGCAAGCCGTTCGTCGCATGTGTCGGTTTGGGCTATAATATGTTGAAGCCTGCGCAAATTTAGGGACGTGTTGCGGCCGGGTATAAACCCATTCTGGTCCGCATGTACTACATCTCCTATCACTCTGGATAGTCGTTTAGCTAGAATTGTCGTCAGTATTTTAACGTCGTAGTTAAGCATGGCTAGTGGGCGATAGGAGTCGCATTTGTCGGGAGGTTTATCGGGCTTTAGCTTTGGGATCACTAGGGTTTCTCTCATGCTGTCTGGTAGGATACCTCTTTCATATGTCTCTGAGAAAACTTGTTGCAGTAAGGGCGTCAGGGAGGATTCGAATACTTTGTAGAACTCCGGGGGGGAGCCCATCACTTCCCGGAGTTTTACACGTGGCCAGGGACCGGATAGCTTCTGTTATATCTTTCGGTGTGATGTCTGAGTCCAACATGTCAGACTGTGCTGGCGATAGTTTGGGTAGACCTATTTCCTCTAGGGTGTCTGTGATTTGTTCAAGTGGGATTTTGTCTGTATGAGAGTAAAGTTGTGCATAGTAGTGTTTAAACGTGTCGTTGATGCTCTGTTGGGTTCTGTGCTCTGTACCTTGTTCATCCTGTAATATTGTGGTTATGTGTTTAGGGTGCTCTCTTTTACATAGCCAGGCCAGTAACCGGCCGGGTTTATCGGCTTCTGCGTGTGTTCTATCTGTTCTGGCACTAAAATTGAATTTGGCTAGTCTATGCCACGCACCGGAGCAGTCCTCTCTGAGAGCTCTAAGGTCGTCCTCCCTCTTTGGGGTGTCTACCGGGGCGGCCTCTAGCTTTAGGATCTCACATTCTTTCTGGTCGAGCTCTGCTCTAAGTATTTTCCTGATGCCCCCTGCTTTCGCAATGACTTCTCCTCGCGTAACTACTTTTAGAGCCTCCCATATCGTGCTAACATGTTCAACGCTACCAGAATTTTCTGTTATATAGTTCTCTATGGATTCTTGCAATTCCTCCTTAAAGGCTGGGTCTTTCAGGGCCTCGGCAGGCATCCTCCACATGGGGATGGGTGGTCTGGGGCTGTTGTGGTGCCAGTCCACCAGAAGTGGGGAATGGTCGGACATAGTCCTCCCTAGATATTCCATGCCTCCTATTTGGAGCAAGTGTTCCCTACTAATGAAGAAATAATCTAGCCTCGTGTGGAGTTTATGGGGGATGAGTAATACGAATAGGCTCTCACGTCCGGGTGTAGTTCCCGCCATGCATCTGTTAGGTCTAGTTCCTTGACCAGGGTGGCTAGGGACGTGGTGGCAGCTGAGGGACCTCTCGTCGAAGGCCAGGATCTGTCCAACTCTGGGTTGTGTACGCAGTTAAAATCTCCGCCCCACAAGAAAAAGCTATCTCTGATTTGCACCATTTTGGCGCCCAGTGCTTTCAGGTGGGCGGGAATATTGTTGTTGGGGAAATATGAATTCACTATGCAAATCTCTCTTTGTTCGAAAGTGCCCCATATTATTAGGTATCTGCCCTCTGGGTCCTTTTCCATTTTATTGAAGTGGAAGGGTACTTGGGGGTTGAACCAGGTGTAAACCCCTCTTGCGTATTTGGAATAGGGTGCTCCGAAGCCCTGCCCCACCCAGTGTTCATCCAGTTTTGCGTTTGCTTCTATGGTGCAGTGTGTCTCCTGTAATAGGGCAATGTCCACTTTTTTCCTGCGTAAGTAGGATTTAATCCTGTTCCTGCAGAGGTAGGTGCCCAGGCCTCTTGACTTGAGGAGAACCACCTCCGGTTCCGGAAGCACCTCAAAACCTTCCTCTTTGCTTCTGCTTTCTCTCTCCCTCTCCCCTGCTGAACAGCTAATTAAATTCTTCACTAAACTGCACTGATCCTGCAACTTGACCACTCTAAACTGCCTTCGGTCCTGGTCCCAGTCACTGATCCCCTGGAACCCCTCTGCACTACGGGACTGTCTCTGTATCCCTACAGCCCCCCCCCCCCCTTCCCCAGCACTTGCTCTGCACTTACCTTGCACTTGCCACTAGCTGGCCCTTTTTTATTTATTACTTACGCCACTTACCTTTACTGCACTTCCCCCCCCTCCCCTTCCCCTTGCACTTTTCCCCCCTCCCCCACCCCTGCACTTGCGCGATCTGAATGACACCTGGCCTAGTAGGATCGTTTGTTTTGTCTCCCCTTGTTCCTCCCCTCCCTGCCTCGTCGCGCCTTGAAACACCTGTGTATAGGCGCGTTACAAATACCATATCATATCATATCATATCTCACATTCCAAGTTATTACCTTAATGTGCATAGCCATCTTGGTTTCGGGATAGTTTCGGGAGACATTTGCTTCTCCGAGAAGCGTTTGTGATCACGTGTAGGGCCCCAAGGTTATCTCTAACTCGTGGATTCCAACTCATCTCAACCCTCGTTCTAGCCCACCAGCCCTCCGGTTGCATTTTACAGTTTGGGGACTTAATAACTTTTTTAACGTTTCAAACTCACAACGCTCGGGGGCTCCCAAGCCTTCCAGTCCTCTCCAGGTCTTTCGGTTCGGGCGATGTGTAGGTGTGTTGCCTACACCATTTCGGTTAGGGGGGTCATCGGCAGTCTGTGATTGGGCTTCCAATTCCCTGCCCAGTCGTGTTGTTTCTTTGATGCGGCATTGGATTCGGTCGCGATATTTAATTGCACATGCGGTACCTGTTCACATAATTATCACCTGCTGCTTTTCGCCAATTCCTCAGTGTCTTCCGCGAGGTTATTGTGTTCGAGCCATAGGTTTGCTGCAACCGGGGTCTCTAGGAAAATGGCCTTTCCCTTATAGATTATTTTGAGTCTTGCTGGATACAGCAGCATATATTTAAGGTTAAGTTTCTGCAGCCTGGCCTTTACAGGAATAAAAGAGTTTCTAGCTCACTGCACCACGGGAGTATAGTCGGGGTACATGACTATTGATGCATCATTTCTTTTAATCTCGCCACCCTCTCTCGAGAACCTCAGTATTGTCTCTCGGTCTCTGAAGTTCAGTATTTTCACAATCATTGGTCGTGGATAAGACCCGGGGGGTGGTCGCTTCTGGAGGGATCTATGGGCTCACTCAACGGAGAACCCCTGGGTGAGATTGCCTGCTCTGATTTCTTGTAACAGCAGTGTTTCTATGAACTCCGTGGGGTCAGCGCCCTCCATGTCTTCCGGAATTCCCAGGATTTGGACATTATTTTGTCGGGCTCGGCCTTCCGCGTCTTCAGAACGTGCTTCTAATCGAGCCACTGTTGTTTCCAGCTCTTTACTTTTGCCTTTAGCTCTTGTGTGGTCGTAGTTTCCTGTAGGGTAGCTTCCGTGTTAGTGACTCTTTCGGCCAGGTTACGGGCATCCTGCCTTATTAGTTGCATGTCCGATATTTCTCCTCTCATATCCTCAACAGATGTTCTCAGTGCTGCAATCGCCTGAAGGATCTGGGAGTCACGAGGGTCAACCGCCGGGGTTGGTGGCTCGAGCATGCTGGTCTCTTCCTTTGGTGTCTGTGGCTTTGGCCGGGTTGTGGTGAATGAGTCCATCGTTACTGTTCTGGACCTATTTTTGGGGGGAGACATTGCACCACACAGGGGTTCCAGTTTCCGTGCAGCGTGATGCTAGCTCTAGTTTTTGCGGTCTATAGCTTTAGTTAGTTTTGGGGAGCCCGCTTCTGGGGGTCACTGCGGCTGTGGGACCGGATCCTGCTTTGATCTGTTTTCTCTACGGCTGACCGTATATGGTGGTCAGGCGTAGCTGTGGTGTAGTTAATGGCGCAGTGCCCAGTTCCCAGTCCGTGGGTTGCACAAGGCGGTTGGCCTCCCCTTTCCCGTGGATGTTAAAGTGGAGCAGTGTGCTCCTATGTGGGGGGTAGCCACTTACTTCGTTTTAGATCAGGTGGGCCCACGGGTATTGTCTGGTTCGAGTTCCCAGGTGCGTATGCTTTGTGGGTGCTGTCCCCACCTCTGCGTGGGTCCCCGGCCGCTCGGAACGGCCCACGTGTGTGAATCCTCCTCTTCGGTCCTCAGGCCGGTCCCCTGCGTATCATGTGCCAGGAGAAATCTTCCTCGAGCGGACTACAGTGGGGCTCGTGAGTCTCCAGCGTGGTCCCTCAGCCGTGCCAGAGAGAGCCGCCTCGGGGAGCCGATGCCCGCTCCGGAAGGGCTGGCAGGTATAGCGATCAGCAGTTTGGCCTGTGTTGCGCGGCTTCTTCGTCCGGGGCCCTCTGGGTCCCGCTGCCGCCTGCTGCTCTCAGGTCGTCGCAAGTATTTCCCTTCTTTCTCGCCTAAGGACATATCAGCGGGAGCCCGATGGGGGTGTCTTTCTTGTCCACGGCGGAGACGAGTCTCTGCGGCAATCTGCGGAGGTCTGTTGTCCTCGCTCTGGCCCCGCAGCTCTCAGTGGGTTTCCCCGCTACGGCCACTTGGTTTGGCCGCCATATTGGATGCCGCAGGGGGGTGTTTTAGGTGAGTAACACCTTTTAGGGCGCCTCGTTTCTGGCGTTGCCGGCGCCGATTTTTCTCCCGGTTTTGGTCGAGTGTGCCTAAAAGGTGTTACTCACCGGACGGGAAGTAAACCAAACCGGTGGCCGGAAGACACAGGACTGGACTATTGATTGAAGAGCTAGGTTGGGGCCTCCAACCTAGCCTCCTCTCTGTGAGGGCACAAGACCTTTTTAACGATATGACCCTCTGCTGGGTAGGACCAGGCAGAGGGACTGATCGCTCAAAAGGGCGGGGAGGACACGCCGCCAAGAACCCAGCTGTAAAGGAAAAACAAGAGGTGAGCAATTGGAAATTTAAGAAAGATCCCTTTCCCTCGATACTTCTTTCTAGTAGTACCTGAGCTATGCCCTCCCCTTGTTTTAAGGCAACCGGAACCACCTACAAGTAAGAGAGGAGAATGTAACCTATACTCACTATAGTGGTCGATTAGCTACGGAATATGGAATCATATAAATAGAAAACCCTTACCACTGATGTGCTGTTGAGTCTGTGTTGTCCCAAAGAGTTCATAAAACGGAGGTACAAAATAACAAACAGGTAGGTTAGTTAGGGAACTGAACCCGGGCGGAATGAGGGCCGCGCTAGAGTCGGTTAGGTGCACTATCTGCAAGGCGTCCCTGTGCACTACTGAAAAATGTCCAATGGAAGTCTGATTGTGGAGAGGATGGTAACAGCAACAATAAGAGGCACAATTCAGTTGGAGTATTGCAGGTGATGGAGTTCGGCGGCAAGGTACAGTGAGTACAAGAAATGCTTGTTAGCAAGTGGTGAAGAGTCTTACCGATGCCGTGATCACAAGTTTCCAAAAGGCGGCAGGTATAAGCAGTCCGTGAAGGAGGAAACAGGTCTGGTACACGGGTAAGTAGTTTTCCAAAAGCGGCAGGCAAAAGCAGTCCGTGAAGGAGGAAACAGGTCTGGTACACGGGTAAGAAGTTTTCCAAAAAGCGGCAGGCAAAAGCAGTCCGTGAAGGAGGAAACAGGTCTGGTACACAGGTAAGTAGTTTTCCAAAAGCGGCAGGCAAAAGCAGTCCGTGAAGGAGGAAACAGGTCTGGTACACGGGTAAGAAGTTTTCCAAAAAGCGGCAGGCAAAAGCAGTCCGTGAAGGAGGAAACAGGTCTGGTACACAGGTAAGTAAGGTAGGATGGAAGACGGAACTTCTAAACACCGGGATGCAACTTTAATCAGAAGCAGCGTTTCGCCCGGTTCTGAGGTTTAAATCGGGAAGGAGAAAGGCGGAACCGGACGAAACCGAGGTTCACGCATCATCGCCTCTCCGCTGACAGCGGGAGGCGGAAGGCTGGGAATCGTAGTCCAAGTTGCCGCAGAGTGCTGCGGAGTGAGCCGAAGCCACTATTTTCCAGGGCAGTTACCAGTGGGCGTAGAATGGGTTTGCAATGTGACGTATACCCTTACGAAGGGCAATAATCCTCCTCTGGGCATGCCGAGGCGTAACAAAAGGTTCTTCTGTGGCTCTGTTTAGTTTCAGCTCGGGAGCCTTAGTATTTAGCCGCAATTACTTATGTTTCAGTACCATGGGCAGGAGCTCCTCGAAAAGCCGACTTCACTGCATGCGCGCTGGCCACGCCCCTTCCAATCTTAGACATGATGAGAGTTCTAGCCAGGGTGATACAGTTGGGAGTATTTAGAAATGGCCTGCAGGCTGTAATGAGTTTGCAGGTGTAGGCCAACGCTGACCTCACTGCATTAGTTTGTCTGTTCAGTGATAGAGAAGAGTCAAGATAGATACCAAGTGTTTTAGTGTCCTTGGAGACCTTGATGACATTGCCATCAATGATGAAAGATTTAAAGGAGTGCTCTAGTTTATTAAGACGTTGAGTTGAGGCTAGTATTAGGAGCTCCATCTTGTCATCATTGAGGAAAAGTTCATGTTGGGCCATCCAGGCCTGAATGACCAGGCAGACGTCATTCAAAGATTTGGTGTCAGCTGTATAATCTCCCGTGATGGGGATGAGTATCTGGCTGTCATCAGCATAGTTAGTGTAAGAGACACCCAGATAGTCAAGAACATCAAAGAGAGGTTTGGTGAACACATTGTAAAGTGTAGGTGACACACAAGAACCTTGAGGGACGCCACAATGGATAGGAGCAGGGTCCGCAGAGGCTGAAGGGGAGAAGACCTGCATGGATCTATTGCTTAGAAAGGAACTGATCCACGCAGTGGCAGTCAGAGAAGTGGGCGGCAGATATGACGTGCTGGCAAAGGATTTGGTGATTGACCAAATCAAATGCGGCGGAAAGATCAAGTAGTAATAGCAAAGCTAATTTTCCATTATCTTTTAAAACCTCAATTTGTGTTTTGAGATCGATCAGGGCCATTTCAGTCCCATGCCTGGGGCGGAAGGACGATTGTCTCAGACCGAGGAGATTGTTAGCTTCGAGATAGTCCTGGATCTGAAGGTAAGCTGTGCAATCTAATATTTTGAGCATAAAATGGATAGTAGTAATAGGTCTGTGTAGTTAGTTGGTATATTTGGGTCAAGAGACAGTTTTTTAAGCAAAGGGATGACCCAAGCGTCTTTGAGATTGTCCGGGACTATACATGTTTTGAAAGATGAGTTTATGAAGGCCGTGATGAAAGGGCTAGGTCATGAGAGGCTTCCTTGATAATAGTAGCAGGGCATGAATCACCTTGACAATTAGATGGTTTAAGTTTGTTAATAATTCCTTCTACTTCAGCAATGGAGAGTGGAGAGAAGGAGAAAGGTTTGATGTTAGTGATGGCCTGGAAGGTGGCACTCAGAGGAGTGGTCTGAAGTTTATCAGTCTGTAGAGAATTTTGTTTGCCTTTAATTTTAGATTGGAGGGATGCAATTTTGTCCAGTAGAGCTGTCTGTATATTACCACACCATTTGCTGTCTTTAGTGCAGTTATCTGGGGGCAAGACTGGTGTCTCAAGTTCCTTTAGAATCTTGAATAATTCTTTGGTATTTGAGTGTGCTTGCGTAATGCAATTATTATAGGACTCTGGAAGATGGCTTCTTTATAGTTGAGGGAGGCTAGGACGAGACCATCCTTGTGGGCATCGGAAGGATGACTTTTCCAGCGGGTTTCAGAACTACGTCTAGCTTCGCGGAGCACTCTTAACTGTGGTATGAACCACGAATTGAGATGTGCATGTGGTTTTGGTTTCGTGAGTTTAGTAGGGGACGATAGAATTTAAGATTGTAAGCACGGCATGATTATAGGTTTCCGCTAAAGTCGAGGGATTGAGCAGGAGTCTGTGATTTTATTAAGGGTGGGAAGAATGAGAGGGAGTAACTTGTCTTTTGTTATGTCCCTTTTGTTTCTGGTAGGGATGGCAGGCGCAATAGATGGTTGGAAGCGGTGGGCTGCTTCAATGTTGAAGGTAATAATATGGTGATCCGACCTTGCGCAAGGAGAATTAGATTGTAGGCTAATATTACAGTTAGCATCGGCTAACCAGTCAAGTGACCTCCCTTTGATGCGGGTAGTTTCTTGGATGTGATGGGTGAATCCTAAATCAGTTAAGGTATCAACGAGGTCTATTGCAGCAGGGTCATTTGGATCTTGATGGCCCAAGTTGTGGTCCCCAAGAAGGATGATTTGCGATTCAGTTTTGGCTTTGTCAAGTAATAAAGATGTAATATCGTCCACAAAGGATGTTGCAGGGCCAGGTGGTCTGTAGATGAGATGTAAAGTGGCCGTTTGGTTAGGAGATAGTGGTAGTTTGACCGAGAGTAGTAGCTCAGCAGATTCAATGTTTACATTAGGTATGGCTCTCAGGCCAAGAGAGTTTTTGTGGATAAAGGTAACTCCACCCCCTCTGGTGTTACGGTCACATCTAGTAATGGAGTAATCAATAGGTATCGCCAGAGAGAGTGAAGGTCCGGAGGCTGTGTGTAGCCAAGTCTCAGAAATTGCAATAAAGTCAAGCTCTTGTGTCTTGATAAGGTCAGCAATGTCTAATGCGTGAGCTGAGAGGGATCTGGCGTTGACAATAGCACCCTTAATCTGTGTATCTTTGCCTGGTAGAGCAGAGCTAATATGATTAGTCTTGGGAGTAGGTGTAGAGGGCACCTGGTGAATAGGGCTAGGCTTAGGAAGTTTGGACCATGAGCGATGATTCTTGGTGTGACCACTCGAGCGCGAGAATATAGTTCCTGGTCTCTTTTTTCTGATGTGTAGTGAGCAAGGTTGGTTCGGTGTGGGTTTCTTAGTGAAGTGTTCTAACCATAAGGCAGGGGCATTAAGGTATAGGTTGGTGGATCCAGTGCTATTATACGGCAGGTTATCACATAGCACGGGGTGCCCCATAGCATAGCTATGTAATTTCAAGATCTGTTTGGGTGGTTGGTTCGCTGTGGGTCTATAGGTAGGATCAATCATCAATACTGCTGGAGTAATAGCTGAAGATGAGCTAGTGACTTGTGGATGGGTTGCATAGATAAGCACCCCAAGTGTGAAGGTTAGGAGGAGTAAGAATAACATTTGCGAGGGGTGCACTAGGTTGCATAGGAGCATGATGAGCAATAAATATGGCACAATTATGTGTGGGCACCCAGTGCGTTGTTAAGCAATCTGCTAGACAGCATATTTAACTAAACATAGTTTTACATAATAGAATGTAGTATATTCACCGTATTATGTACATGTAATGTACTATTTATTATAGGGCAACTGGGCCGATTATTACAGTTTGGTGGGCATGGTAAACAGCCCAGCTCATTAGGCACATTCAAGTCTGATTGGCTAATAGTGCTGTTAGACCAACGGGTACAAGCAACCACAGAACAGTTGGGCACAGATAATATCAGTTAGAAGTAAAGTTGGTGCAGGTGGAATACCCGCGGCCAAGAACAGATGGGCACAGTTAGAAAGGCGCCGGCTAAGAATACTAGTGTACAGCTCAGCAAGCTATGGACAATCAGGTCAAAGAAACTGCGATTGCAGTTAATGCAGACATGTATGAGCGACCAGAGAAATAATTAGGTAAGGCTGAATACTGCTACTGTGATTACTGTTAGTAACGTGATGTACAGGTAGCCTAAATAGTGGATCTGTGGCGAGGGAGCATGGGCAAGCAGACAATCAGCAGTGGATATAAACGAGGCTTGTAGATTGTTATTTGCTTTTGTAGGAATTCTGCTCCTTGTCCACTGATTGCCCTGTGCGTTATGCACATTGTTTTGAAGGTGATGCAATGTTTTACTGGGAGTCAGTGTAGTGTTTTTAGGGCAGGGGTAATGTGGTCTCTTCTGGATAGTTTGAGGAGTAGTCTGGCTGCTGTATTTTGGATCTGTTGTAGTTTCTTCAGGAGGAATTCTGGTATTCCGAGGTAGAGGCTGTTTGCATAGTCGATTCTTGACATGATGAGGGTGACGATAGTGAGTGTTTTGTGCGTGAAGGAGAGGAAAGGTAGGATTCTTCTTGCCGTGTGGAGGAGGAAGAAACATTTCTTGACTGTTGCATTTATTTGTGGTTCTAAGGTTAGGGGGTTGTCCATCAGGACCCCCAGAATTTTTACTACCTTAAATGGTGTTGGTGCAGTTCCCATTTCCGTAGGCCACGCGATGGTGGTTTCGTTCTCTTGGTCTTTGGATATTATCATGATTTCTGTCTTTCCTGGGTTGATTTTCAGGTTGTTGGCATCCATCCAGTTGAAGACTTCTTTTAGACAGTCGGTTAGGGTTGAATGGTCGGCATCGGTGTCTTTGATTTTGTAGATGATCTGAGTGTCATCTGCGTAGTTGTAGCATGTAATGTTGTATTTTTTTAAGATTCTGATGACCGGAGTCTGATAGATGTTGAAATATAGTGGAGATAGTGAGGATCCTTGTGGCACTCCACAGTCGTTAACTCGTGGAGTGGATTTGAAAGGTTTGATCCATACGGTTTCTGTTCTGTCTGCTAGGAATGATTTAGTCCAGAGTAGTGCTGTGTATGTTATGCCTATGTCTTCTAGTCTTTTGGTCAGGGTATCGTGGCTAACTGTGTCAAAGGCTGCAGAGAGGTCGAGCAGAATAAGGGCTGAGGTAGTGTTTGAGTCTGCGTTAGTTTTGAGGTCATCCCAGATGGATAGTAGTGCTGTTTACATTCCTCTTGCGGGTCTGAAACCGATTTGAGCTTGGTCCAGCAGGTGGTGTTTTTTAACGTATTCTTGGGTTAGTTTGTATACGTAGGTTTCTAGAAGTTTTGCCGGGTTGGGGATGTTAGAGATTGGTCTGTAGTTGGAGAGGTCATCGACGTCGCCGCTTGTGTTTTTCAGAAGTGGTTTGATGTAAGCTGATTTGAAGATCCTCAGTACAGTTCCTGTTGCTAGTGATAGATTTAGAAGGTTTCTGTAGTATTCTGCTGGTGTTCTTTGTGCGAGGATTGATTTGTAGATATGGCAAATTTACTCTTGCTGCTGCTATCACCTATTTTTTGCAGAAGGTTATTCTGATTCTTATGTATGCTTCTGAAGCAAAAGTAATTATGGGTGAGAAATAATGGGTTTTGCGCCCTGATGCCCCCGGGCCTGATGATTTGCGCGTTATAAATAAACAAAATACAAATAAAACTTGAGGGGCTCTATTGGCGAGGTGTTTTGCACCTCCCCGCATAGTCTCATGGATTTCGAATGAGCTTGGTTTGATCTCACTTTACGCTCGTTACCTGTGGCAATTAGTGGCCCTATTTAGGAAGTGAATTTTAGCACTTAAAGCTAATTCTGTTTTAGGGGTGTTGTCGAGTTATGTTTTTTCCTCTAAAGATGCATTTATATCAAAATGGCGGAGGCTTGTTATTCACGCATTGGCTCTGGCTGATGTCTCGCTGATGCTTCTTCTAGCGAACCTGATGCGAGTAAAAACTAAACTTTTTCAAAAAGACTGGGCGACAACCAGAGCCAAATGCAAATCATATTGAGACTTCAAAGAACATCCATCTGCAATTAAAGAATATAGCAATGCAGAGCAATAGGTACTGAAATCACCTTCTCAGTCACATATAAGGGATTTCATGAGACTAAGATTCAATCTATGGCACGTCAAGGATGTTCTAGCTCGACGGAATAAAATTAACCAATCTGAGCACTTTTGCCACTTCTGTCAGCAACCTAATCAGAAGGAGACACTGAGACATCCATTTCTTGAATGCATCATGCTGACTGATCACCGCAAAAAACATTTCAAAACAGCAACAGATGCATATCGAGTGGTCTCACCCGAGTTTCTCTGGCAGATGAATCACTCTGGTTTTCTCACTCAAATCAGACTTAGAGCTATTAGGTTTCTACATGAACTCAAATTGACTGATGCATCTTAATTTAAGTTAATCGGTGCCTGATGAATTATGATATAGTGTTAGCTTTATTAATTTGTTTAGATATTTTTATTTTTACTTTCATTTTGTATTAATGAGTTTAAGTCGTATGTTTTAAAATGATTGTTTTTATATATTGTAAAGTAGATTTACATCAGCTAATTAAATTTTAAGAAAAGCGCCTTTTCAAGCTCTTGTCCACAACAAAGGTTGTTAAATGGACCATTACTTTAAAAAACAGTGTTAATAAAGTGGTGAACACTGATGCACTGCGATCAGTGTGTTGCTTCCTCCTGCTGCGTCTTGTGAGTGGGAGGCATCATTCATGATCGGTGTGCTGCTGCTTCCTCCTGCTGCGTCCCGTGAGGGCGAGGCCTCATTCATGATCGGTGTGCTGCTGCTTCCTCCTGCTGCGTCCCGTGAGGGCGAGGCTTCATTCATGATCGGTGTGCTGCTGCTTCTTCCTGCTGCGTCCCGTGAGGGCGAGGCCTCATTCATGATCGGTGTGCTGCTGCTTCCTCCTGCTGCGTCCCGTGAGGGCGAGGCCTCATTCATGATCGGTGTGCTGCTGCTTCCTCCTGCTGCGTCCCGTGAGGGCGAGGCCTCATTCATGATCGGTGTGCTGCTGCTTCCTCCTGCTGCGTCCCTGAGGGCGAGGCCTCATTCATGATAAGAAGGCGTTCAGACTATCACCGAGTGAGCAAGGATGACAATATATAAAATATTTCGTTTATGAGAGGAGCTGAGATTTCTGCAACCCCTTGGTTTATGCCTTGATCTCAGTTTGTAAACTGCAACCTGCTAATTTTGTAGCCTAATTATCTTGTCATGTGTACTTAGCTGTGTGTCTTTCTTAAGGGTCATAGGTGCATGGTAGAACAAGCTGTGCAGCAAGCCCAAGGCTCGCCAGTATTAGAGCAAGCTGTGCAACAATCCCAAGGCTCGCCAGTATTAGAGCAAGCTGTGCAACAATCCCAAGGCTTGCCAGTATTAGACCAAGCTGTGCAACAATCCCAAGGCTCGCTAGTATTAGAGCAAGCTGTGCAGCAATCCCAAGGCTCGCCAGTATTAGAGCAAGCTGTGCAACAATCCCAAGGCTCGCCAGTATTAGACCAAGATGTGCAACAATCCCAAGGCTTGCCAGTATTAGACCAAGCTGTGCAGCAATCCCAAGGCTCGCCAGTATGGTATATAAGGGTCTTAAGTGACACTTCCCGGGTGGTGTCAAGGAGAGAAAACCATGGCGACAGTAATTTACTTAACTAATCAAGGAACATAACATATGCAGTTTAATTAGTACTATCTACATTTAAACTTATTTGTGCTAACGGGATACCTTCATGCTATCGTATCCATTACAGGTTGTATATTTGGTCTTTCACCGACCATTAGACATGGTATGTTTCCTTTTACTGGTCTTCCAGCATGGCATTCTCTCCAACACTAAAGATAATGAAATGTTTCTATCATGTGGTGCTGAAAACAGAGACAAATGTGAACAACAACGTAGCAAAAAATTGTTCACATACTAAGAAATAAAGATAGATTTCTAGCTATCTGTATACATTGGTGCTTATATAAAGCCTGATTTAGAAAGCACTACTTAGTGGGATTTTACCATTGAAGAACACTTTTGTAAATAAGTTCCAATACATCTGATTTCGACTTTCCACTGTGGCTGTGAAACTAACATTAGCAGTGCATTCAGATACAGTATTTACATATGTTTTGAAAAGTAATTCCTTCCAAAACTCAAGTAAGTGGAAAAATACTCCTAATTATGTAAAAGAAATTATGGCAATTGCACAGATTTGTGCATTATGTTTAAATAGATAATTTTGAATGTTGATAAGATTACAATGACTTCTATTAAAAATGATTTCCGTACTGCATACATTGTTTGTAATTATAAAAGATAGAATTAATTCAATTTACATCCTTTTTGTGGAGCCCTGGTGGATTCCCTGTCCCTTGCCCATTACAGATTTTCCCTCCGTGAAGGGACAGTGACCCTGCCGCGGCTCCCTGGGATTGCCGCTGGACTTGAGGATGATCAACCCTCATGGTAGACGGGCGTCCATGACTGGGAATATCACCCCAGACTGTCCTGGAGCTCTGGCTGCTCTGCCTTACAGCTATTCCCTCCGGGGAGGGATGTGGACCTTACCGGGGCTCTCTGGGACCACCGCTGGGCTTGGGGACGATCAACCCACATGGGAAACAGACGCCCAAGGCCAGGGGCTGCACCCCCAGCCGTCCTGGACCTCTGGCTGGGCTCAGTTACAGCTTTTCCCTTCAGTGAGGGATGCAGACCCTGTGAGGTACCGTTTTCGTCAGGACACGAGTGGAACGTGGGAAGGTAGGACATGTGCTGTTGCCGGCATGTTTCGGTGGTTTCCTGGTGGCAAATGTCTGAATATTTAGTTTTTTTCCCTACATTTTAGACTTTGCCGGCCCTTGTGGGTAATACATTCTAGGGCGATTGGCTAAAGTCAGACCTCTTTGGATTCCCACGGGTGTCTTCCTTTCAGAAATGTATGGGTTTCCCCGTTTTCCATATTGGCTCCCAAATCTGTGGGTTGTCCACAACACCAAATACCATAAGAATTTCCTCTACCTAGGCCCTTTGGTGTTCCAATGGTTTAGCCTTTTCACTTTGCGCCCAGGTTAGTGCACCGATACATGTGACGTACCGTTTTTGTCAGGACACCTGTGGGAATGTGGGAAGGTAGGACATGTGTTGTTGCCACCGTGTTTCAGTGGTTTCCTGGTGGCAAATGTCTGAACATTGTGTTTTTTCTCAATTTTTCGGAGTTTGCAGGCCCTTGTGGGTATTCTAGGGCGATTTGGCGAAAGTCAGATCTCTTTGGATTCCCATGGGTGTCTTCTTTTCAGAAATGCATTGGGTTCCCTGTTTTTCTCAGTGACTGCGACACCCCAGGCCCAAATCTATGGGTTGTCCACAAGACCGAATACAGTACTAACGTGGTTTTCCCATGCTGTTTGGTGTACCAGTGGTTTAGCCTTTAGCCTTTGCAACCCAGGTAAGTGCACCCACAGATGTGAGGTACCGTTTTTGCTGGGACACCTGTGGGAACATGGAAAGGTAGGACATGGTTTCCTGGTGGCTCAGGAACATCTTGCAAGGATAACAGGTTTTATTTGGTGCATCAGCAAAGAACTCTGCTGCCATGGAATGTTTTGGCCAAAAAGGGTACAAGCAGAAGCTGAAAAGGGGACACAGCATCATAGATTAAATCATTTGTATACAGTGGAAACCCAGGTGGCTGGTTGGTGTGACCCTATACATGGTCGGCCTACTCCATAGGGTATGCCAGGCCATTGGTTGCAGCCCAGTCCGTCCGTCTTCCATCACATGGGATCTGCTGGGCTCAACGTCTCCAGGGAACCAAGGCCAAGTAAGCAATTAGTTACATTTGCGAACAGTGCTACTCTATCATTATACAATGCACCTGGCATGCTCAAAGACTGGCAGAGGGGGGAGTCTCGAGGTCACACTAACGCACACATCCTTCACTCATCCCGATCGCGTCTCTCTGCTTTCAAGTCTTCCACCCTCACTTTTGATCTATAATATATCCCTCCCTGTACGTCACATTACAAATCATGTCACTATGAAATGAAGGTGGGACGGCCATGCTCTTAGAGCTTTTATGGTTGACTGGTTTATGGTCCTCTGGCTGGGGTCACCTGGTATCTTAGAATTCAGAGGTCTTGGGGCTAGGGCTAGGACAGTTGTAGGGGCTATAACTCGTGGTTGGATGGGTGGGGGTCGGAGGCCTGCTTTGACCTGTGTGTCATAAGACATATACACCAAGGCGCCCAGTGCTGTCTCGTGGCCTTGCAGGGCACATTCTTTCTAGAACACACATATTGGCAATAGTTTTAGAACAAAGAAGAGCTTCTGTAAAGGTTAGCAGCATGGGCCTCGCTCGTCAGCGCTTGGGCCTATTCAGATTTACTCTTCAGGCTTGTGGCCTGTGTCTAACGCACTAAATACTGCATGAACATGCAGGGCCCATGCTTCGACTATGGCTAATTAATATCTGCAAAATGGCATCTACTTATATACGCGCACTATGTCTAAACGTCTAAATTGCGTACACATTATGATTGTGTGGGGACCTTTAGAACGCCCCCTGGTCTATTATAATTCTTCCAATGGGGCTTGCCTCACCCTAAAGCGACTAGGGGGGTGGGATGGATTTGCTCCCTTCCCAACTTTGGGACAAGGTGACATACCCTCTAGTCCAGAGGAAGACCAAGATGGCACTGAATGGGATTCCAGCAGCACTGAGAGCTCTCACCTTTCTGTGAGCTCGGCCACTCCTCAGGAAGGAGAACGTGCAAAAGGCACAATAAGAGCGTTAAGAAATGCAGAGATGGCAAATAAAAATAAAAATAAAAAAAAGAAATGAAGAGATTTCCTCGGACGACCCCCTTCGATCCAAACCTGCTACTCCACCCGAGATCCTTGTTGTGGGAGCACCGGCAAAGGTCGCAAGGTACTTGAGCAAGAACCTACACACTTCCCTAAATAATGAGGCAAGGAGCGAATTAAAGGCAGAACGTCCCCGACCTTGTCTGCTGGATAAAGTAGCGGACACTCTGGAGATGGACCCCTGTATGTATACATTCATGGCGAAGTACACCAAGCACCCGAAAAATGGCTGACAGAATTAGGGGCTGACTCACCAGCCGCTGAGGGGGCTAGAGGCCCTATAGAGGAAACAACTGGCGACAGCAGGAACACAGATTGCCGAATCAACCTGATCTACAATTAGGCGCTCTAAAACCCCACCTTCGTTAATAAAGGTTTGGGATCATCCCTAATATTGCCAAAATATATCATCACTAATTAACATATTCAAAAATGACATTTTGAACAAAAGCTTTCATGACTTTACTCAGTTTTATTGATGCTATTTCAGAAGATCCTGGCTACTCATCAGTTACCCAAGACATGGAAGGAGGAGATAGTTGTTGTGATCTTCAATATGGGAGACCTATCTCCGTTCTTGATGCCTCCTACAATTTGCAGCCCCTTGAACGTTGGGCTGAGGAATCTGGCAGATATGACCTAAACCAGTCAGGCTTCCGCAAGGGCACAGGCACTTCTTTGAATTGCTTGTTGATAAAGCTTTTGTCAAACCAGGCAGTGCAAACCAAACATAGTCTGTACTTGGCTTTCTTGGACATTTCAAAGGCTTTCGACTGTGTAGATCGCTCTAGGTTGTGGGAGATGATGAGGGAGTGGGGCTGTCCGGAACCCTTGGTTAATGTTCTGGAACATTCAGACATTAGACTCAAGGTCAGGCTGGATCAAGGGGGGTCGTTCTTGGGCTGGATCTTTGTCGAGCAGGGCTTACGACAGGGATATGTGTTAGCCCCATTTTTATTTAATCTTTCTATCCTCTGAACAGGGGCAGCTTAGCTTTTATTGTGGTTAATCCCCCTAGACTGGCCTCCCTGAAGCTGCATTATCTTCTATATGCGGACAATCTCGTCCTTATGGATTGTACTGCAGTGGGCCTCCAAAGGTCATTAAATACTGTAGCTGATTACTTCAGGGACTTGGGCTTGGACATAAATGTGCCCAAGTCAAAGATCCTCGCTATGAGTCGACGTAGGATTCTTTCAGGTAGGCCTAATTTCATGCAGTGTATAAATAGAACCAGAATGGAGGAGGTTACTGAATTTAGATACCTTGGTGTAAAGCAAAAAGGTTCTTGGGCTGGTGAATCAGTCTCTTAAGCTTGAAGCAATTCTGTCAGTTACCCAATTAGGGGTATTGGATAGGAAATATGGGCACTTTTCCCCTTCTACCTGTTGTGAAAATGTATAAGCAAATGTTGGTCCCAAAATTGACTTATGGGGGGGGGGTGCGAGAAGAGGGTATGTCCTGGCTTAGGCTTGAGTTGTTCATCTGGAAGCAAGTGTTAGCACATCCCATGGGTTCTCCTATTGCAGCCCTACACCATATTTTGGGACTTGTTCCACTGGAGATAACAGTTACTTAGCAGAGAATTTTATTTGTGAGAAGTATCTTGTTTCCTCCAGCCTTTTCCTTTTTTGGGCAGCTTAATGCTCTTTTTAAACAGGGCGCCTGGGCTCCTTTGAAGGCCGGGATGAAAGGTGTGTTATCTACTCGGGAAGACCAGCGCCTGCGCTCCTTTGAAGGCCGGGATGAAAGGTGTGTTATCTACTCTGGAGGAACAGCACCTGCGCTCCTTTGAAGGCCGGGATGAAAGGTGTGTTATCTACTCTGGAGGAACAGCGCCTGCGCTCCTTTGAAGGTCGGGATGAAAGGTGTGTTATCTACTCTGGAGGAACAGCGCCTGCGCTCCTTTGAAGGCCTGGATGAAAGGTGTGTTATCTACTGTGGAGGAACAGCACCTGCGCTCCTTTGAAGGCTGGGATGAAAGGTGTCTTATCTACTCTGGAGGAACGGCGCCTGCGCTCCTTTGAAGGCCGGGATCAAAGGTGTGTTATCTACTCTGGAGGAACAGCGCCTGCGCTCCTTTGAAGGCCGGGATGAAAGGTGTGTTATCTACTCTGGAGGAACAGCACCTGCGCTCCTTTGAAGGCCGGGATGAAAGGTGTGTTATCTACTCTGGAGGAACAGCGCCTGCGCTCCTTTGAAGGCCGGGATGAAAGGTGTGTTATCTACTCTGGAGGAACAGCGCCTGCGCTCCTTTGAAGGCCTGGATGAAAGGTGTGTTATCTACTGTGGAGGAACAGCACCTGCGCTCCTTTGAAGGCTGGGATGAAAGGTGTGTTATCTACTCTGGAGGAACGGCGCCTGCGCTCCTTTGAAGGCCGGGATCAAAGGTGTGTTATCTACTCTGGAGGAACAGCGCCTGCGCTCCTTTGAAGGCCGGGATGAAAGGTGTGTTATCTACTCTGGAGGAACAGCGCCTGCGCTCCTTTGAAGGCCGGGATCAAAGGTGTGTTATCTACTCTGGAGGAACAGCGCCTGCGCTCCTTTGAAGGCCGGGATGAAAGGTGTGTTATCTACTCTGGAGGAACAGCGCCTGCGCTCCTTTGAAGGCCTGGATGAAAGGTGTGTTATCTACTCTGGAGGAACAGCGCCTGCGCTCCTTTAAAGGCCGGGATGAAAGGTGTGTTATCTACTCTGGAGGAACAGCGCCTGCGCTCCTTTGAAGGCCGGGATGAAAGGTGTGTTATCTACTCTGGAGGAACAGCGCCTGCGCTCCTTTGAAGGCCGGGATGAAAGGTGTGTTATCTACTCTGGAGGAACAGCGCCTGCGCTCCTTTGAAGGCCGGGATGAAAGGTGTGTTATCTACTCTGGAGGAACAGCGCCTGCGCTCCTTTGAAGGCCGGGATGAAAGGTGTGTTATCTACTCTGGAGGAACATGGTGTATTGTTGGAGAATGTATAGCATAGATCATACATGGTTAAGAAGAAATTATTTGAAAATGCTTGGATTGCAAACAGACGAAGCCTCGAGCTTTATAAAATGTTTGACCATTTCTCCTTGGACATCAAACCATATAATCGTATACAGAAATGTATGCAAAGATACAATTAAGGGAGTTTTGGTTATGTGTAAAGTTAAACTTGCTGCTAACCAATGATGTTTTAGGTGCAAGGAATAGACTGCCAAAGGAACAATGGGCATGTCGCCTTTGTATGAAATGTAAAGAAACTGTAAAGCACATCATTATTGAATGCCCAGCACTTGGTAATCAGCTGAGTGAAATGTCTGAACTATACTTTAATGCCACGCGGAACGCTGCCGGCCCTTCCAGGACTACACCGGAGAGGGAGAATACCAAGTTATTGTGATGCTGATAATACATCGATATGATATGATATGATAGATTATTTATAACGCGCTTAATACCCAGAGGTTTCTAAGCGCGGACCTGGGGATTGAACCTGTGTTGCTCTGTGTCATCTTGCTTCCAAGGCGAGCACTTTGCCACTGAGCTATCCTCCTTAGACATAGAAAAACTACACCAAAGAACTTATTTTGCCACATTGTTACTGCGACAGAATGAACGTAGGGATTACCAATTGCATCTGCATTATAAAGATTGACCTTAAATATATAGCTCTGCCACGCCTTGAAAATGACCTAGGGTCGAAACACGTGTCGGTGAAGGTGAACATTCAATTAGAATATTCAAACATTCATTAAAAATTTAAATTGTATAAGCACTATACTTGTTGTTATATCTGTGCTAGATAAGCGCACACAGTAGGAAGTTTCTCTTACTTGTATACTTTAAGACCACACCACTGATTACATGGGAAATGCTGTGGTGGAATTTTCTTTCAGAGCCCACCGATCAATTGGTTATTGATTCAATGAGCTTATTTTAAGATAATGACATTATTACGAATTTGTGTATATATATATTTTTAACATCTTTTATTCTGTTTTACTTATGTATAAATTGATTGGGGGTCATTACGACCTTGCCGGTCCGGAAACAACGGTACCGGTAAGCTTGCCGGTACCGTTGTTTCTGGACTGGCAAATTACGATGTCTGCAAGTGGGTGCCTGTCAGCTCGCCAGGTCTGACCTGGCGGGCAGAGTGGCACCCGCTCGCAGACCTGGCTGGATGCACCGGCACCATTCATGAATGGTGCCGGGGCATCCGACCTTCCCATTCCCATTGAGTCCAATGGGACTCAAATGGTGAATGGTGAGTAATTTTTTCCGGCGCCCAGGAATGGGCAATTACTGGGTCTGCTGGGGCTATAATGCCCTGGTAATTGCCCATTCCTGAGCGCTGGAAACAAAATGATTCCGGCGGCAGCTGTGCCGGTTTTACTGGCACGGCTATCGCTGAAGTCGTAATGAGGCCCATTGTGTTTTTACTTTTTTGCTGTATGTGTGTAAAGTTTCACTTGTTGAAGCTAGGTCACACAATAAAGAATTGATTTGATGACCAGTTAACAATACAAACCTGTTTCCCTTTCTTAAATAACACAGACTTTTAATCTCGCAAGTAGTGAATAAATCAGAAATAATTTATACTTATTCACTTGTGTAGTGAATATGTACAACATAGTGTTAAAAATAGACAAGTAAACACTCTTAGTTCTTGTCTTCTACTTGGGTGGAACCCCCTACTGTGTTCTGATTGCTGCCAGTAGAGGGCAGGCCTAATTTCTTGATGGTGGGTCATCCAAGCTCTAGCCTGGGCCTCCACAAATAGCAGCAACTATCTCTAAGTTAAGAGATATACCTCCTTCTCGCTTTCTGGTAAAGGGAAGGCTGTACTCTCAAGAGGGGTGTGACTGTGTTTCAGTAGCGACTCAAACAGCAAACAATAACAGTCCAAAATAAAGAGAATGTCCAATCAAGGTTGTATGAATAATAGATCTTTTTTAATAAAACACACCATCAACAAAATAACTAAATAGACAAACACTACACAAAACCCACCCCTGATGAAACAACAGAGAATAATCACCTAGTTCACACAACCACCGTTAGGTGAAGACATTTTGTGTGTCATGGCCACGTCTCGCACCAGAGGGCCAGGTGAGGGTTTTTTGTGCACTACTCTGGGAAGGCAAACGAGAACTAGTCCGCAATGGCACTGGAAGGACTTGAGGGAGGGGTGGGTTTTGCGCCTGGATGAACTATAAGGCTGGCCACCCATGACAAAGGTAAGAATTTTGAAGGTTTAGTATGCATGCTATATCTGGAAGATTTGCCATGTGCGGCAACTGGAAGAGCCTGTAAGTGTAGCCTGTGCACCTCCAGTGCAATTATTGGGCCGTAGACTGTCGCTAAGTGTTTTGTCGCAGCAGCAGAAATCGACAGAGAAAGCTAGTACCTGACTGGGCGCACATACAACAATTCTTCACCTGAACTGCTAGGTACGTATAATGCACCTCTCCGGTGGACACTGGTCGCAGGCATGGCCACCTGCACAAATCAGAATAGAGCAATGACTATGACAAATTTGGCCTCCTTATACCAGACTACGCCTCAACACCCGACATCAGTATGCAGCGAAGACCTATGACAAATTTGGGCACGCTGGACACATAGTGAGCCTTCAGCACGTATGCCATCTCCTGACTCCTCTCAGCACCCATCCAAATGCCAGATCTCATGGGTTGCCATCTAGCGTAGCCTGGCCAGCCCTGCTAAGCCTTATTTGTCCAACCGCCCACACGCATTATAATCTTACTCCGTGACCTCCAACACTGCACTTCAGTCCCTGAGAGCGTTCCCACCACCAGCGGAGTGAGACTATAATAATGGGAAAAGGTGCTACATAAATGACAACTACTACTACAAATCAATCAGGGGCGTAAGGTAAGTGAAAACCACAATGTTCTTGTAAAGTGATTTAGTGACCTAACCAGTTCTAGGGCCCAAACTGAACCAAAGGTGCAATGTAGGTTTCTTGTCGGTTCGATAGCATCAAACCAGGTTTTGTGTGCTGTTCCAGCAGTTAAAACTGTGTTCAACTGAGTCAGCGGTTTTGTTCCAGTCCGGAAGTAGGTGTCATCTGCTTATGATGATTTGCAGTGAAGATGCTCCCAGTTGAACAAGGAGGTTTTAAGACAGTGGGTGCAACAAGGAGCGTCATGTTCTAGCCAGGCTGTGACACACTCTGCCGGTGCAGTGCAAAGGTGAACTGGTTCGAGGATGCAGTTCAGAGGTTCGGGAGCAGCAGTCACATTGCTCTATAGCAAGGAGTGGTGTTCAGCTGGGTTTGAACAGGGGCTCTCTGCATTTCAAACACAATGCTTGAGAAGGGTGAATCGGAAGTGCCACCAGCAGAGGTTCAGCAGTTTGTTCTACAGTGAAGATGCTGGGGACTGGATCCACATTTCTGCTGGATAAGTTTGATCAAGTACTTGAGGAGCTGTGGATGGTATCAGGTAATAATATCCCTATATATATGGTCGCCGTGTAGAATGTCTCAGCGAAAAGGGCGTGGTGACATTATATAGGTGACCATATATATAGGGACAGGGGCAGGCAGGAGTTGCGGGGGTGTCCCCCGGTCCCCATGAAAAATTTAAAAATGGTTTGGGGGTTGCAGGGTTGTCCTCCGCATATTCCATGTAATAATGTCCGCACAAAAAAACGGCAATTTTTCCGCGGCTTTTTTTGCAGGGCGATATTTTTGAGGGGACGTTATTACATGGAACCCTGTCGGTGGTAAGGGCCATCAGGGTCAGTTTAATGGTTGGTTTGACGGCAAAGACGCTAGAGCCGGGATACGCACTGTGCTGTTTGAGCGACTCTAGACAGCGTACGATGGTCAGGGCTCGATGAGCCACCAGGGTCGGGTCAATGGTGTTGGTATTGTCAGCGAAAATGCTCACGGTTTGATCGGCGGTTCAAAGGTGGCAGATACAATTATGAGCATGTAGTTCATGCAGAAGCAACGACACACTTGACTAATGCGGTGTGGCGATGAACAGATTGAAACATGCAGGACAGTGGTTCATTCACGTAGAGTGCCAACAGCAGCTTAATGGGTCGTGTGGGTTTCAGCTCTAATTGGTTCCAAGTTATGAACGCAGGTTTCCTGGCTGTTTTGATCCTCCAGTTGCTGTGAGTCTATAGCACAAGGATAGGATTTTGACCTTTTTCAAGCACTAGGGATGCTGGTCAAAATCCTCAGGAGTCCTACAATGTGGTGAGGTCATGGGTATTGTCTTGGCTGGAAGAGAGGCAGGTCTTATCTCAGCAGCATGTCATCCCTAATGGTTCTTTTTTATGGTTCGAACGCAGCGTTCACCCCTGCATTGAATGCTTAATCTTCACCTCACTGGCAGAGGACTTTGGAGACATCAACTCTCCCAAAAGAGGACAAATGAATTGTTCCTCAGGTTTGTATTCAAGAGAGAATCAAATAAGTGGTGGGAAACCCCTTCTCTTAAAGGTAAATGTCTGCATGTGATCAGACTAAAGCTAGCCTGCCTTAGTGGTCCAATCACTGTTTGTGAAATCAGTTGACGTTGCCCTTCTGACATCAAACCCAAAGTGCTTTGCTCTAGAAGAAGAGGAGGGGACAGGAAGGAGAGAGATAGAGGGAGAGAAAAACAAGATGGCGGAAGTCTTTCTCCACTGTACACAGCCCCACTGTCTACTCTAACTCCACCCTCTTCGTTTTCACTAGGATGAATAGACCTTTAGAAAGGAAGCAACCTCTTGTGGGGATTCACCCTTTGATACCTGGGTCCATGTTCTGATCTTGGAGATCCGCCTTGATGGTCGTGCAGCTATAGAATACCTCCGTCCCCAAGTATCGCTCGAGCAGGTAAAGTATACTGCCTAGCAATCTTTGAGGCCACAGGTGATGAGTGGTGTCGTCAATCAGATACCGGGAACACCGGAAGGACCCCTGAGTGCTGTAAGGCAAAGGTTAAGATCAGATATACTTTGATCAATAATGGCAGTGCAAGCAAACAAGGATAAATAACACAGCTTACCCCGGGGATGATAGAACAGGTGGGAAACCTGAATAGACAACGAGGGAAGACCAACAGCAGGCTGGGATGTACTGCAGTTCCTCCAACTCACACCTGTAGTCAGAACGTGATAGACAAGAGTTTGTGTGGTTCAAAGTTCGCCAAGCCAGAAGGATAATCCAGAGCAAAATCCAGGACCAGACAGGGGGGGTCAAGAGTTCCAAGGGTCCAGAAGAATACGTCGAATCCGAAGGGAAATCCAAGACAAATCCAAGTAGCGTTCCGTGGTCAAGTTCCAAAACAGTAGCAAGACAAACGAGGGTAAAGCCAAACAGGTCTCTGGTTGAAACAGCTGTGAAGCACTGAGTGTTTCCTCTCGGTTCCTTTTGAAGGAAGTCAAATCACATGACAGGTCACATGACCGTACAGTAGCGTCACGTGAGGTCGGACGCCATCCGTGATTGGTGCTTGTCCGCCGGCGCTGGCTACAGACGATCCCGTGACTAGTCACGTGATCGTTCTCCCGTGCGTGGGAGCTAGAGCCGGTGACCCCGGCGCCGCCGGGCATGGATGAGGCGCCAGGGCAAGCGCCAACATGGAAATGGGCGGAAGGAGGTGGTATTGCCCCCCCGGACATCCCGCCTGCCGTGTCTTCTCCGTTGATGTGGGTGGTGGGTATGGGAACGGATGTTGCCGGGTCGGGAGGACATGACAGAGCCCCCCCCCAAAGGCCCACGACCACGTGGGCTCGAAGGATTGTCACGATGAAAACGGGCCAACAACCGGGGGGCATGAACATCCCGTGAAGCAACCCACGACCGATCCTCAGGGCCATAGCCCAACCAGTCCACCAAGTACTGCAGGACACCCCTATGGATACGAGAACCCAAGATAGCCCGGACCTCATAGACATCGGGAGAAGAGACAGAGACAGAAGCAGGGGGAGAAACCAAGCGGGTAGGGCCAGGGCAAGGCTTAAGGAGAGAAATGTGGAAAACTGGGTGGATCCGCCAGGCGGAGGGCACCGCCAGACGCAACGCCACCGGATTCAGCACCTTGACCACACTGTAAGGACCCACAAATCGAGGCAACAGCTTGCGGCAGCCAGGAATATGTAGGTGACGAGTGGAGAGCCAAACCCTATCCCCCACCCTGTAAACGGGCGGAACAGCCCTTTTTCGGTCAGCAGCCGCCTTCATGGAAGCCTGTGCTTCACGTAAGTGGACCAAGGTATGAGCGTGGACAGAAACAATGTTCCGGGCACAGGCCGATGCGGCGGGGGTGTTGGAAGAGGAAAAGTCAGGAATGGGGAGGGTACGTGGATGCTGACCGTAAAGGGAAAAGAAAGGTGAGTGACCGGTAGCCGAGTGCAGAGCATTGTTGTAGGCAAACTCCGCAAGCTGTAGTAGATTGAGCCATGTATCCTGGTATTGCAGCGTCAGGCAGCGCAGATACTGCTCCAATGTTTGGTTGATCCTTTCGGTCTGACCATCACTCTCCGGGTGATACGAAGAGGAAAACCGGGCATCAATGCCCAACAGAACGGTAAGGGCCCGCCAAAAACGGGAAGTGAACTGGGAACCCCGATCAGAGACCAACACATGGGGCAGTCCGAAAAGACAAAATACATGTTTGAAGAAGTGTTTAGCCAAAACTGGGGCAGAAGGTATCCCCTTACAGGGTATTGTCATAGGCCTGTACGCGGCCTGGGACCGCAGGGGCGCACCTCGTGCGCACGCGGGCCTCGCACTAAATGATACGCGGGAGCCGAGGTGAACTGCAACCTTCTTTATTAACTGGTACGCGGCAACTGCCGAACTTCCCCTCCCGCCCCTCCCCTTCCCCTGACGTCACGTCCTGCACGTCCTCGCGTAACGGCCGCAACGGCGGCCGGCCCACACATAACAATGCGGGTGGGCTGACATCTCCCCCCTTTTTAACATGAGGGGTGCTCCCATTTCCTTACCCCATTTCTTCTATCAGGCGGAGCGGCTTGATGCGACTCCTTTGGGGGCGCCTTACCCCGCACGGTGTCGAGCAGTCTCTGGCCTGGGTTGCACCGTCCTTTTCTGTCTCTGACTCCTCAGCGTCTCCCTGGTAGGGTTCCTCTGCGAGATCATTTCCGTCACTGTCTCTGTCCCATTCCCACCGCTCTCCATGATGGGGTTTTACTCGCTTGAATTGCGAGCTGTTTCGGGTGATGGACGTGCAGTCACTTCTTTGTGCTGTGACCATTGTTCCTTTCTTATGTGTGATGACGAGTGGTTCGGGTGCAAATGTTGCTTCTTCCTTCCTGTGTTTGGGTTGTCTGACCCATACTTCATCGCCTGTCTGCATCGGATTTTCTCTCGCCCTTCTCTTTCTGTCCGTTGCTTCCTTCATTTGCGCCTTGTTCCTCTCGTCGTTGACTCTTGCATCGCGTTCAAGGCTTGTCGTACCCTTGGGCCTTGGGTCCTCTGGTAGCCTTGTGGTGATTGGCCTCCGGAATAACAAGTCTGCCGGGCATATGCCCGTGGTGCTGTGTGGTGTGTGTCGATACTCCCTGAGCAGTTGATTGAGAGCCTGCTCGAACGGTTTGTTTTGGATGTGGGCAATCTGTAGTGCTCTCTTGATGTTGGTCATGAATCTTTCGACCATGCCGTTTGCCTGCGGCCATCGGGGAGTTATCTTTTGGTGTTGGAATCCCATGTATCGTGCAAACTTCTGGAACTCGTGGCTTATGAAAGTGGGGCCATTGTCTGATTTTATCACTTTGGGGATCCCATATGCTGACAGCATCCGGTCGAGGGCGGGGATGACGCTTGATGTTGCACTGCTGTCCACGATCTGTGCATCAGGGTATCTCGAATGTTCATCCATGAGTACCACGACGTGCGTTCCGTCGTTCAATGGTCCGAACAGGTCCACAGCGAGTTCCTCCCATACTTTGGTGGGAAGCGGGGACATTTGTAGCGGATTTGGGTGTGGCGGTGGAGCTACCTGTGCACATATGTGGCATCCTCCTATGATTGTTTCTACTAGGTTGTCGAGTTGCGGGAACCACACCTTCTGCCGAAGAAGCCGTTTCGTGGCCGCTATCCCGCGATGTCCTTCATGGGCCAGATGTATTGTCCTTTCCCGGAGTGCTCTCGGCATGACGACCTTGCACCCTTTTAATAGTACCATGCCTTCCACCACTGTCAATTCGTCACGGACTAGATGTAATCCTTTGACTTCTTCCTTGACTTCGTCTGATTCTGTCTTCGCTTGCTGTCTCATAAGGGTCCTCTTATCCGTTAGAAGGCAATGTCTGGCGATGCGTAGTGCGGGATCGACTTCCGACTGTGCCATTATCTCTGCCCATCCTATGGGTAGTGGCTGTAGGTGGTGAATGACATAGTTGATGTACGCATCTGCGATAGAGGGTTGAGATGTCATGGATGTCGTGGGGTGCCGAGAGAGATAGTCGGCGGGATTGTCCTCCTTTCCGGGCAGGTGCCTGACTGTAAATTGGTAGTCTTGTAGCCTCAAACCCCATCTGGCTATCCTTGGTGGCATGACGGCTTTGGGGTTTCCGTAGATGGTCAGGAGGGCTTGGTGGTCCGTGACTATTGTGAATTTCTTGCCGAAGAGAAACAGGTGAAAGTATTCACAGGCCCATACTACCGCCAGGCTTTCTTTTTCTGCCTGCGAGTACGCCTGTTCTGTGGTGGTCAGGCTCCTGCTGGCGTACGCGACTATGTGGGCATTTTGCGGGTCCTCCGGATCTTTCTGTGTCAGGATGGCGCCAAGGCCTACCGGGCTGGCGTCTACAATTACCTCGGTGTCGCGCCGGGCGTCGTAATACGCCATGTCTTCTGCCTGTGAAATGGCTCTTCTGATGGCTTCAAACGCCTCTTGACACTCCTTGGACCATACAAACGGCGTGTCCTTTCGTGTGAGCAGTCGCAGGGGGTTGCTGACAGTTGCGTAGTCCTTCAGATATCTAGAGCAGTAGCTGGCTAGGCCCAAGAATGAGCGCAGGTCCATTGTGTTTGTGGGGGGGGGTGGCGGTGTTTAGCGCTTCAACTTTTTCCGGGTCCGGCCTCAAGGCTTTCTCCGAGAAGATGTGGCCAAAGAATCTCAACGACCCCTTGGAGAATTCGCACTTTGCCTTGTTTAGCGTGAGGCCAGCCTCTTCCATTGCCTGACATACTTGGTGTAGCGCCCTGTCGTGTTCTTCTTGCGTTTTGCCATATACCAGGACGTCGTCTGAATAGTTCAGACAGTTCGGTATGTGCCGAATTACTTTGTGGATCTCTTCCTGAAAGATCTCGGCCGCTGACGAGATACCGAAACTGAGTCGTTTGTACTGAAATAATCCAAGGTGGGTGACGAAGGTGGTGATGTATCTGGATTCGGCTGCAATTTCGATCTGGTGGTATCCTTTAGTTAGGTCCAGTTTTGAAAAGACTCTTGACCCATGTAGAAGGTGGATCATGTCGGTGATCCTGGGCGCCTGGTGTCTCTCTCTCTCGATGGCAGTATTGGCACGTCGCATGTCGACGCACAAGCGGATGGACCCGTCTGGCGACTTTTTGGGGACTGGGACGATGGGTGAGACCCAGGGGGTGGGCCCCGAGACTGGTTCAATAACGTCCATCTTGATCAGTTTATCCAGTTCTTCTTCCACTTGTCTTTGGATGTTGAATGGGATGCCACGGTAGTGTTGGGCCACTGGTTTGACGAGTGGGTCTATGTGCAGGTGTACTTTCCGGTGTTTTAGTTTTCCCAGGCCATTGAATAGTTTAGGGAAGGTCTGTTCAATGACATCCGGCTTGGCAAAGTACTTGTGGGCCATCAGCTGATAGAGAATGTGTACCAGTCCCATCTCCACTGCTGTCCGGAAGCTTAGGATGCAGCCACTGTCTGCTTCAGTTTTGAGGATGTGCAGTGGGATTCTTGCGGAGTGCTGCTTGTGAGAGCACCACGCTGTTATGGTGCCCTTGCACGGTAGGGGCGTCGTGGATCCATATGGATAAATGTCTATTTCAGCCTTCTTGATTTTGGGAGGTGGAGTTAGTGCTTCATAGGTTTGTTCATTTATGATATTCACCGTGGCCCCGGTGTCGATGAGGAATTTCACCGGCGTGTTGTTTACCGTCAAAGTAAGTATGGGGCTGTGCTGAGTGGCTGTCGTATTGGTCTTGACAGCCCATACATAGCCCTTTTTCCTCTGGTCATCCCCTGATGACGGGGTGTCGCTGCTGGTGGGGGATCGCGTTTCTATGTATCGGACGTATCGTCTTCTGTGAGAGCGACGCGTGTCCTCTGACGATCGCCTATCGTCCCTGGAGTAGTGGCTGGATCTGCTGCTGTCCTCTCTCTTGGTCGGCTTCCTGTCGCTCTCTCCTCTGGATTTGGGCGGGCTTTGCCGGCTGTATCGACGTCTGTCTTGAGTTCGGGGTCTCACCTGTGCATTCATGGGGGCGTTCTTGCACGTGGCCCTGAAGTGGTCCATGCCTCCGCATGCCGCACATTGTTGTCCCAGGGCCGGGCAGTCCCCGACGTGCGGATATTCATACCCGCACTTGTAGCAGGTGGCCTCTGCGCGTCTCCCACTCTGGCTGGGGCTTGTGTATAGCTTGTTGACGGATTCTGCGGGTTCTCCTGGTTGTTGTATGGAGACTTTCCCTAGGTTGTCTAGTTGTGAGTCCACGGCGGCCTCCATGCGAGCCAGTGCTAGGATCTCTTCGAGTGACCTTTGTTTTTGCAGGAGCTGTTTGCGAAAAGGTTGCGAGATGCACCCAGCAATCACCTGCGATCTGAGGGCTTCTTCGTTTGAATACCTGTGGAATTCGCAGTGTTTTAGTTTTATGCGCAGGCGCATCACGAAATTGTCGATGGATTCGCCCTTTTCCTGCCTGGTTGTATGAAATACGTGGCGTTCGTAGTCGACGTTTGTGTGTGGAGCGAAGTATTCGGATAGTTTGGTGTGAAGTTGACCATAGGTTACTGTATCGACGTCGAGTAGCTCTCCGGCTATGTCTCTCACTGCTGGCCCAACCGCCATGAAAAGAGTGTTCTTCAGTCTTGCATCATCGGTAAGTCCTATCGCTCCCGTGTAGAATTTGAAGTCCCTGAGCCATAACGTCCACCGGGGCCCCAAGTTTGAAGTGTCCCTGATTTCAAAGGGGTTTGGCAAGTGGATCACCTGCGCTGCTTCAGTATGAGGGGGCTGATTGTCGCCGCCTCCTGGCGCGGCCGCTGTGGTGCTTGCACCTCCTGTGGACGAGGCGGGCGTGCTAGCGGTGTCTGACATCTTACCCGCTTGCCGCCGTCCGGTGTGTCCTTATTGGTGGGGTGTGTCCGCGCCTCTTTGGCAGCTGTGGGGCTGTGCCGGCTGGCCCTGCTCCTGATGAGGCAGTGTTGCCGTGCTGGCTGTTCTCGTGACCCTGCCGTGCTTTGCTGGCGGGGCGTCTGCACGTGTGGTCCGGCGCCGGCAGCTCGCAGCCGTCGTGGAGGTGCGCCGACGCGCCGAGCCGCACGACTGCAGGCCTCCCAACGGCACACGTGGGGCGTGTTATATCCTCGTCGCCATTGTCATAGGCCTGTACGCGGCCTGGGACCACAGGGGCGCACCTCGCGCGCACGCGGGCCTCGCGCTAAATGATACGCGGGAGACGAGGTGAACTGCAACCTTCTTTATTAACTGGTACGCGGCAACTGCCGAACTTCCCCTCCCGCCCCTCCCCTTCCCCTGACGTCACGTCCTGGACGTCCTCGCGTAACGGCCGCAACGGCGGCCGGCCCACACATAACGATGCGGGTGGGCTGACAGGTATAAAACGTGCAAACTTGGTATATGAGTCGACTATGACCCAAATAGTGTCAAACCCATGTGTGCGAGGAAGGTCAGTGACCAGGTCCATGGAGACCGTATGCCAAGGTCGTGGAGGGATTGGGAGAGGAAGGAGAAGACCCAAGGGCCGACCCCTGCGCGATTTGCCCTGGGCACACACCGCACAGGTATTGACGTAGTCACGCACGTCACGCTTCATCGTAGGCCACCAGCACCAACATTTAAGGAGGTCCAAAGTGCGAAGTTGTCCGGGGTGACCGTTGATGGCAGCGTCATGGGACCAGGTCAACGCTTGGTTCCGGGTCTCACTTGTGGGTAGAAGGAGTTTACCCCCATGAACAAAAGGCAGCCCATCCTGCATGACTGGATCCCATTCCGCCAGAGATTGCGGATACTGAGAGGCCCATTGGCGAATAGTTGACAACAAGGAGGGAGTCGGTGTGCATAGACAGATTACATGGTTCTTTCCCAACAGGGTGTCCGGAAATAAGGGAAGGGTCTCCCCCCCAGGTGAACGGGACAGGGCATCGGCTTTACCATGACCAACACCGGGCCTATGTTTGACCACAAAATCATAAGCGGCAAAGAAAAGATGCCACCTGTCCTGGCGACTGTTTGTGCATTTCAAGGAAGCAAGGTCTTGGAGATTCTTATGGTCAGTAAACACTGTGGTTTGATGTTTGGCACCTAGGAGGTGATGTCTCCAGACCTGTAGTGCATCCTTAATAGCCAGCAGTTCCTTTTCTGTAACCGTGTAGTGTAGTTCGGTAGTCGTAAACTTGCGGGAGTGGAACGCTACTGGGTGCAAACGGTTGGTGGTAGGACAGATCTGGGATAATACTGCACCTAATGCATAAGAAGAGGCATCTGCTTCTAGAATATACGGAAGGTCGGGGTCAGGATGTTGTAATACCGGAGCGGTGGTGAACAGGGTTTTCAGTAAATCAAAAGCAGATTGTTGAGCCGTGGACCATACATAAGGGACAGAGGGGCTAGTGAGTGCCGTGAGTGGAGCCACAACTGAAGAAAACCCTGATATGAATCTCTGATAAAAGTTTGCAAATCCCAGAAAGGACTGCAACTGCTTGAGATTGGTCGGAACCGGCCATTCGTCAATAGCCCGAACCTTGGTTTGATTCATAGAGAGCCCCTTGGGCGAGATATGGAACCCCAGGAATTCGACTTGATCGGTATGGAACAAACATTTCTCGGGCTTGGCATAAAGAGCGTTGTTTTGTAGTCGCAACAATACTTCCCTGACATGTATTATGTGTTCATCAAGGGAGGTGGAGAACACCAGTATGTCGTCTAGATAAACAACTACATAGGTGTTTAAGATATCATTGAAAATGTCGTCCATGAAATGTTGGAAGGTAGCCGGGGCGTTACATAGGCCAAAAGGCATGACAGTGTACTCGAATAAGCCTTGTCGTGAGCAGAAGGCCGTTTTCCATTCATCACCGTCACGTATGCGAATAAGATTGTATGCCCCGCGGAGGTCGAGTTTGGTGTAAATTGTAGCATGGGTGAGCTTGTCTAGTAAAGGAGTGATCAGAGGTATGGGGTAGCGGTTCTTCACAGTAACGGCATTCAAGCGCCTATAATCGACACAGGGACGGAGGTCCCCTTCCTTCTTCGGAACGAAGAATATAGGGCTTGCAGCCGGAGAAGTCGATGGGCGAATATGACCTAACCGTAAAGCCTGCTGGATATACTCCTGCAAAGTTCGCTCTTCCACCTGCGTCAGGGAGTAGATACGACCCTTCGGGATAGATGCACCAGGAATCAAGTCGATAGGACAGTCGTAAGGTCGATGCGGGGGTAGGCCTTCTGCAGATTTTTTGTCAAATACCGCCCGGAAGTCGTGGTAAACAGCAGGTATCCCACCCGTGACAGCCCCTACTGTGTGTGTATCATGGTGATCATTGCTGTCCCCTATAGCCATGGAATTGACGCTACCCAGGATTCCTGCGGGACTGGAGAACTGGGGTGTTGCCAGTAGGCAATAATGTTGACATGTTTCGGATTCGAATGAAACCTGACCCGTCCCCCAGTTGATGAGGGGATTATGCAGTCTTAGCCAAGGAATGCCTAAAATCACTCCAAACTGAGGAGTGGCAATGAGATCAAAGGAGATCGTTTCTTTGTGGTTTTCCTGAACAATCAGCTCTAATGGGGCTGTCTGTTGCTGGATCGGACCAGAGGTCAGAGAAGAACCATCCACCGCCTGGACTGGTTCGGGACAGTTCTTCGTGACCAAAGGCAAGTCCAGTGAACGGGCCAATGCTATGTCGATGAAACAGCCTGTAGCACCTGAGTCTATCACTATTGACACTGCGTGAGAACCTGTGGCATGGTTCAAAAAGGCCTGAACTATAATGGGACGCACAGGACCGAAGGTAGGTTCAGAGGTATTCCGGATAGTACTCGCTCCCACCTCTGATCTTAGGGGCGAGCCTTCTGAAAACCCGGATTTCTGTTTTTTGGGCGGCGAGGGCACTCTTTTACAAAATGCCCGGGGAGACCGCAGTAAAAACAGGCATTGTCCGTTCGCCTGCGTTCTCGTTCGACATGTGAGATAGGACTGCGGATCCCGCCTATCTGCATGGGTTCGGGAGCAACACTGGCCGAGGATGACAGTGGTAGCGAGGAGGGGCCATCCCCGCGTCGCTCCATTCGTCTGGCATCAACTTGTAACGTTAGATCCACCAAATCAGCATAAACTGTGGGAAGTGTAGGGACTACAGACAAGGCATCTTTCATGACCCCGGATAAACCCCGGTAATATACCACCGCCTTTTTATTTTCTGGCCAGGAAGTTTCGGCAGACAACTGGTTGAACCTGGTGATGTACTCTATGAGGGTTGACCGACCCTGCGTGAGATCTAGGAGTTCCATGTCTCTGGACTGTGCTTTGTGCCTGGTGTCGAATACTTTTGCCATCTCTTGGGTCAGTAACTCAAAATCATATAACGCAGGGTGGTTGTTTTCCAGCAATGGATTGGCCCATGTGGCGGCTACCCCGGATAGATGGGAGAGAAGAAATGCTGCTTTTGACACTGAATCGGGGAAAGCCTGAGGGCGACACATGAAATGTAGTTTACAGTGGTTGATGAAAGTGCGGTATTTCTTTGGGTCGCCCTGGTATCTTTCGGGAGCAGCCAAGGGAAAAGGGTTTTGTATCACCACAGGAGCGGCCGGGAAGGAAGGGGGTATGACAGGAGGAGGGTTTTGGGGAGGACTGGCTTCATCAAATGCAGCTTCTTCAGGTAAGGGCTGACGTGCACTTAGTACTGTGTCGAGGCGATGGTGTAATGCTGTGGTGGCTGCGGTCATGTCAGCGCGTAGTGTTGCAGTGGCGGTTGCCATGTCGGCCCTGAGTGCTGTCACTGCCTGCATTAAAGCCGTCACGGGTTCCCCGGATGAGGTGTCCATTGCTGGACGACCAATAGGCTTCACAGTCTGTTCTGATCTTGGAGATCCGCCTTGATGGTCGTGCAGCTATAGAATACCTCTGTCCCCAAGTATCGCTCGAGCAGGTAAAGTATACTGCCCTAGCAATCTTTGAGGCCACAGGTGATGAGTGGTGTCGTCAATCAGATACCGGGAACACCGGAAGGACCCCTGAGTGCTGTAAGGCAAAGGTTAAGATCAGATATACTTTGATCAATAATGGCAGTGCAAGCAAACAAGGATAAATAACACAGCTTACCCTGGGGATGATAGAACAGGTGGGAAACCTGAATAGACAACGAGGGAAGACCAACAGCAGGCTGGGATGTACTGCAGTTCCTCCAACTCACACCTGTAGTCAGAACGTGATAGACAAGAGTTTGTGTGGTTCAAAGTTCGCCAAGCCAGAAGGATAATCCAGAGCAAAATCCAGGACCAGACAGGGGGGGGTCAAGAGTTCCAAGGGTCCAGAAGAATACGTCGAATCCGAAGGGAAATCCAAGACAAATCCAAGTAGCGTTCCGTGGTCAAGTTCCAAAACAGTAGCAAGACAAACGAGGGTAAAGCCAAACAGGTCTCTGATTGAAACAGCTGTGAAGCACTGAGTGTTTCCTCTCGGTTCCTTTTGAAGGAAGTCAAATCACATGACAGGTCACATGACCGTACAGTAGCGTCACGTGAGGTCGGACGCCATCCGTGATTGGTGCTTGTCCGCCGGCGTTGGCTACAGACGATCCCGTGACTAGTCACGTGATAGTTCTCCCGTGCGTGGGAGCTAGAGCTGGCGACCCCGGCGCCGCCGGGCATGGATGAGGCACCAGGGCAAGCGCCAACATGGAAATGGGCGGAAGGAGGTGGTACTGCCCCCCCGGACATCCCGCCTGCCGTGTCTTCCCCGTTGATGTGGGTGGTGGGTATGGGAACGGATGTTGCCGGGTCGGGAGGACATGACAGTCCAGCATGCCTGACTGTGGTGCATCTATCTCTAGGTAAGGTTGTTTCCTATCCACAACAGGAGATCAAAGAAGAGTCATGGTCATTCAGGTTCCTGTCCTGTCAGTTGGTAGGCTCAACCTGTCTGGCCAGAATACACATCACCTTTCACAGTTGAGTTGGCTCACAGGAGCTGACACACATCTGATATCAAATTGAATATGGCTGCAATGATCAGAAGTAGTAGCATGCCTTAACCTATGCATAGCTGATCTTCAGAGTTTACCGTGGCCCCAGCCTGGGCTACTTTTATCATCATAGTTTTGTGCAGGGGTGCATATCTTAAATTCATCCCCTGTGCTGCATATACTTGGCTGCCTGCAGAGCTGAACCTGCTCACTCCTACTGGTAGAGCAAGCGCTGCAGATCAAGATACTGATGCAGCAAGCCACAGATACAAACAGTGCTTTCAGTGTTGAACTCATGGAAGGACAATCTCAACAGCAGATTGAATTACCTGCATTTTATTAAGTAATACAAATCTAAAAAGGAAGAGCTTTTACACACTTGCCAAATGATAATCTGTCACACAGTCCCATATTAAGCCCCCAGACCAGTCCTGTGTGTCCCCTAGTGCACTCACTAAAGCACATTTGCAGCCCTGTGGATGGTCTCATTTTAATTTAAACACTAATAACTAAACTTTATGCAAAAATCTCTTTAGAAAATGCAATCTAGACCGGTCCATGCTACAAAACTGCTCGACCATATATTGAATCCCATAATGTTGAGCTCCCAGTTCTATTTTGTCCATCTCAATGGTTGTGTTTCAACCCAGCCAGTGAACTCTAATCCCGATTTCACATCCAGAGACTTGATAGTCTCTTGGAATACGGCCTACTGCTCTCTATGTAGGTGAGCCGGATTGGAGTCGAAAGCCATGTATTTACATGGTCTGGTCGGATGTCATTCTTGCTCTACAGATGCTCAATGCTCCCATGGCAATCCTCTCTCTTTTAGTGAGGTCCACCAAGTCACACACATACCACACATGGAACTGCCAATGGCTGTAAATCAAGAAATACCAGCTCCTGCATACATGAAAAAAATCCACGTATGTATAAAATGAAGCCCCTGTATTTTTGCCCCACAATAAAATTACATTTGGTTTTAGGACATTTTGTATCTGCTTCATTTACTCTTCTAGTCAGTTGTCCTTCCAGTGCGCTTACTGCTGCTGTGTCTTAGATGACTGCCATCACTGCCCTCATTCTCATCAGCTGTGACGTCATCAACAATGAAACAAATTTGCGAAATTACTGTGCAGCACGGGCCACGCAGCAAGATAAATTTCTTTTTTTTTATTACACACTCTTCGCACCCGCGTAGGAAACTACAGGTGAACTAAGAGGTGAGGGGCGGGGAAGGAAAGGAGGAGCGGAGAATGGAAGTGTTGCTGGCTAGCAGCACACTGGCTGCTCGGAACCCAGGCTTGAACCAGAGAATACAGCTTGCATTCTGAGCTTTCTGATTGGTCAGCACCCCCTTCCAGGGTGCTAATGAAACGAAAAGCATAATGCACATAATACGTTATGTACTCCGGATTGGTCGGTGCACTACCCACATGACCGGAACACTTATAGTAATGGAAATCCCCTCTCCTGGCAGCAGACTCTATTTGGCCCATTTGTTCACTGCTCCTGCTGGTGCTGCATCTTCCAAAAGGTATGCTCCATTGCTGGTAACTTGTTTCGGCTTCCCCCTACTTTTTAGCTTGGTGCGCCCAGCACACAGCTCCTTCCTATGACCCTTCTCTTCCCAATTGACCCTCTACCCCTTCCTTCTCACAGTGGTGTGGATTGTCCAGTACACTACCCACATGACCGGAACAGCCTGACTTCAGAGAATTCCCCAGGGCAGCCTTGCCAGGGAAGCCAGCTCAGGACAATGGCAAAGGGCGCCTCCGTGGGGCACCTCATCACCCATTTGCATGTTCGCCCTGGGCGCCCTAGCCAGGCCCCTCCATGTAAGAAAGGAATATTTTGGTTGCATAGCCAGTGCAGCATTTTTACTGTCTTGTATCTACCAAACCCATTATATTACCACAGTAGTTTCCTTAACCCCTGCTGCACTTATGATTTTTCCATTGTGTCAAATGTAACTTCATTTTTTGAGTATAGCCACTGTGTTGAACTTAGCGGCATTTTTTTGAGTATGCACACTACTTTGAATTTCGCTGCATTTCTTAGTATAGCCTCAAGGCTGAATTGAGCTGCATTTTTTAGTATAGCCACTGCTCAGGACCTATAGCCACTGTTTACAATTTTAACTGATTTTTGGGGGATAGCCACTGTACTGAATGTAGCTGCATTTCTGAGTATGGTAAGATTTGATGTAAGTAATTTATAAAGTGTTGTACACAAGTGTTTCTAGGCGTGACAAGACAAAGGAGCGAAGACAGAGGGAGGACAAGACAAACAACCTTACTAGACTTTGTGTCATTCAGATGGTGCAAGTGCGAGAATGACAAGTACAAGGGGAAATGGAGGGGGGAGTGCAAGGGAGAGGGGAGGGGAAAACAGGACAGCAATGCTCTGAGTAATTGCAGCCAGGGCAGCGCAGATCTGGGTAGTGCAAGGAGGACAAGGGACTGTAGGGTTACAGTTACAGCCCCTAAGTGCATGGTAGGTCTGGAGGCAGTGCAAGGGTGACTGATCAAGAACGAGCCTGGTATCCAGTGAGACGCTGAGGGTAGCCAAGCAACCAATCGGTACAGCAGACAGGTAGGTCAGCAGGAGAGGGAGTGAGAGAAAGCAGAGGAGAAGAGGAAGGTTTTGTTTTAGGCTGCTTCCGGAACTTCAGGTGGTACGGCTCAGGTTTGAGAGGGGCAGGAGGCCAATCCAGAGGGAGGCACCTGCAGAGGAGAGGGATCTACCCCCCACTCTGTGCCTGGAGAAGCGTCTAACCCTTGGAGAGTTGGAGGTAGCTCAGCGAAGGGATCGAGAAGGAAGGTATCTTGAAAGAGAGCATTTGATGGGCCCCGGCCCCAGAAAGCCTTGTGGACAATGCAAAAGGTCGTGTACTTGATCTTTGCAGCCACCAGGTGCCAGTGGAGAGATTTCAGTGCTGGAGAGATACCGTCCCTGTGCTTGAGGCCAAGGATAATTCTTGCAGTCCTGTTCTGGATTAGTTGCAGAGAGTGGAGTATGGCAGATTGAGAAAGAGGCTGTTGCAGTAGTGCAGCATTGAGAGAACCAGAGCTCTTGAGACAGTGAGCTTCTGGGGGAAAGTGAGAAAGGGAAGAGTCTCTTTGAGAAGGTGCAGCTGGTAGTGAGACTTGTTGCTGATGCCCACTATGTGAGGAGAGAAAGAGAGAGTGGAGTCGAAGATGACACCAAGGTTTTTTGCCTCGCAGGAAGGCAAAGGAAGAGGGCCCAAGCCAGGCAGCCAGAGTGAGAGGGGGAAAGCAGGGGCAGTGGTCCCAATGAGAAGGGTTTCTGTCTTACTGGCATTAAGGCAGAGATTGTTGGAGGTGCGCCAATCCTGAATCACGGATAGACAGTCAGGAATGAGCGAGAGCGGAGTGGAGGCTGAGGGGAGCCTGGAGGAAAGCTGAGCGTCATCCCCATAACACTGAACGTTAGAGGAGAAGGTAGAGATCAGGTGGGCCAAAGGGCCAAGTAGAGGTTGAAAAACCAGGGTGAGAGAATAAAGCCCTGGAGAACGCTACATGTAGAGAGAGGTGGCGGAGAGAAAGGGACCAAGTTGGACCTGGGAGGGGCGGTCCAAGAGGAAGGAAGTCAGCCACTCCAGAGCCTGCTCCGTGACGCCCAGTTTCTTACTGAGTCGATTGATCAGGATGGCGTGGTTGACCGTGTCGAAAGCAGAGGAAAGAGCAAGGAGGATTAGGACAGAAGGACTACTGCAATCAAGGTTAGAGAGCAGATCTTCACGGGTGTTCAGGAGAGCAGTTTCCATGCCTCTGGCAGCTCTGAAGCCAGACAGATGGTAATGGAGACAACCAACAGATTCAGGGTGGAGAGTAAGCTGGGAGATGGCCAGCTTTTCCAAGAGTTTGCCCAGGAAAGGGGTGATGGAGAATGGGCGATAGTTTGCCGGGCAGGTAGGATCGGCAGACGGCTTCTTGAGGGGGTGCACAAAGGAGTGCTTAAGGGGAGAGGGGAAAGTTCCAGTGGTGAAAGAGTGATTACAGAAATCTGCCAAGGCTGGAGCGAGGGTGTCAATATGGTCCTTCATGGTTCTGGCGGAGCACCTGTTTGGACGACACTTTCATTGATCAGACTTGTCTAGAACCATCGTCCGGTGTTGTCCGGGAGAAAGAGGAGAAAGGAGGAGGAGAGGGAGAGATGGCCATGGGGGGGCCGAGAGAGGAAGAGGGAGAGGAAGAGGAGGTAGAGGGCAGGATGTCCTGAGTTTTAGCAGAGAAGTGAGAGACCAGAGCCGGGAGGAAACGGGAGAGGTTGAGGCTGCAACAGGACTGGCCAGTTCCTAGCAGATTTGAAAGAGTTTGTCTGTGTCGTTAGAGGCCGCAGAGACACAGGCTTGAATGTGTGCTCTCTTCTTGGTCAGGACAGAGAGTCTGTATTGCCTTTGGAGCAGGCTGCATGCCAGTTTGTCAGAGGATGCGCCCGAAGCCCTCCACTTCCTCTCGGCCACCCTTCCCTTGCATTTCCAGGTGGTGAGGTCGAAATCATACCAAGAGTTGCACTTGGAGGTAGGCTTCAGCTGGATTCTCATGACAGGGGCAAGGATGTCCAGGGTGTTGGAAATAGAAAGATGCAGATTAGAAAGGGCTGTGTCAGGGTGTGAGTCAGCCGCAGGAGTAGGAGGATCGGAGAAAGTAGAGGCAAAGGTATCCACTGACACACGCTTCATGGGCCGAATGTCTGAAGGTAGGTGGCAGTGCTGCAGGGCGCTTTGCCTGAGGGATAGAGAGTTTCAGAGGAGGATGATGAGGGTGGCAGAGAAGTGGTGGAAGGAGAAGCAGGAGAAGGGAAGAAGTTGATAAGAAGCGGGAAATGCCTATCAAAATGGTGGCGATTGGGTTGAGAGCCCTGAACCAAGACGTGCCGTTCAGATAGACCTTAACGATGGTCTTGGAGGAGTGGAAGGGGGCCAAGAGGACATCCCACCGATTGCTACCATTAATGGGACAGGAGGAGAAAGAAGAGATAACAGAGCACATATGATTGGTCCATAGGTCTGAAGAGGGGACGACAAAGAGGACGTCACTGAGCCTGGCTGAAGGAAGCACTGGTGTAGGTATTAGCGGTAGGGAGGCCTGGGTTGGAGACCAGGATGTCCCTACTGAACTTCTTCCTTCCAGACTTAGTGAGAGGGATAGGGTGAGAGATAGAGGAAGCAGTTGGAGAAGATGGGAGGGACCGAGAGCACCATAGGGGGTGTGAAGGAGGTAGGTGGAGGGGAAGGGGTTGAGAGAAGAGAGAGAGACGCACAGCCCTGGGGCACACAACTCAGAATGCGCAGGGGAAAAGGAGGGGGGCCGGAGTCGCAACAAAGGAAGACACAGGAGGGGAACAAGTAACTCACAAAAATGAACAGCACGCCTTCTGCGGGGGATCTAGGTGGGAGCCTAGAGAGAACCAGCAACAATGTCACAGTTACCGGAATGCTTAACACCCAGATTTGACTTTCCCCGAAGGGGAAAAAGGCAGGTTTTTGAGCACAGCACAATACAACACACCCAGATTTGACTTACCTGATCAGTCGCAGCAGGTCGATGGCTGCAATCTACTGTGCTACCACGGCAGACACTGTATAAATGTCATATAGCCACTGTATACATTTCAGCTGTATTTTTTAGTATAGCCACTAAATTTACCTGCATCTCTGAGTATAGTGTGATGAATCCCTCGATGTCGTCTCTTCTCTCCGTGAGGGGGACCCGTCCCATGGGGCCAGGGAGGTGAGGCTGCTACCTGATAGTCCCCCTGGGGGTGGTACTCAGTGGGAGGATCCCATAGGTGGGGACCCCGTCTCTGGGAGGAGTGGAGACTGTCGAGGGAGAATGTGGTATCCACACCATCATGCTGTTAGACATGAGGTAACCAGCTCTATATGTAGCACTCAGATACCCCCATCCTCTCTTTCTTCTCTTGCTCCCACTAATTTCCTTATGCATAGCCATTATGTTTATCAGGCAAATAACACTATGACTAGGAAGAGTGCGGGAAGAGTGAATATGGATAACTTCCAAAGTACTGTCACAGGGAAGAGCATGGTGATGCAGAGCTCTAAGCAGATCCGATACGAGCATGCTAGCTGTCGGGAAATAAACACTTACAAGCGTCCCCCATGGGGTCTGTCCTGCCCCAGAGCAGCTTCCCGCCGGGGAGCCGAATGTCGAGGAGATTTCCCTTGGCAGACCCGGCTGCATGGAATGAGAGGCGGAGGACAGCAAGGCGGCGAAGCAACATGACTTCCATGGTTGTGGGATCCGGGGATCCGGTGGCAGAAGCAAAGTCTACCAAGTGGTCAGGCAAGACCCGACGCAGGGATAGAAACCAGCGTGATACAGCTGCCGAACACTGAACGAAGACTGCGAGAGCCCAGGGGAAGCTGTCTGGTGTTGCAGAGGAACAGAACCCCAGCATCCACCTCGAGGGGCGAGGGCAGGAGCCCCCCCAGCCCCACAGCCCAGCAGAGGATCCTGTCGAGGACCGAAGCGTGCATCGGACCAGGGCCTGCCTGACCCTGTCCATATAAGTGCCTGACTCGCCCATGCCGGGCGCATCGCGGCACGAAATCGAGGCTAATCCTCGATTTGACTAGGAAGAACCGCCGGCAGGCGGATCGCCGGCCAACCGAAGGCCATACTAAGGCCCTGTTTTGCCCCAGGTCCCCCACTTCCAGCATCCACCTCGAGGGGCGAGGGCAGGAGCCCCCCCAGCCCCACAGCCCAGCAGAGGATCCTGTCGAGGACCGAAGCGTGCATCGGACCAGGGCCTGCCTGACCCTGTCCATATAAGTGCCTGACTCGCCCATGCCGGGCGCATCGCGGCACGAAATCAAGGCTAATCCTCGATTTGACTAGGAAGAACCGCCGGCAGGCGGATCGCCGGCCAACCGAAGGCCATACTAAGGCCCTGTTTTGCCCCAGGTCCCCCACTTCCAGCATCCACCTCGAGGGGCGAGGGCAGGAGCCCCCCCAGCCCCACAGCCCAGCAGAGGATCCTGTCGAGGACCGAAGCATGCATCGGACCAGGGCCTGCCTGACCCTGTCCATATAAGTGCCTGACTCGCCCATGCCGGGCGCATCGCGGCACGAAATCGAGGCTAATCCTCGATTTGACTAGGAAGAACCGCCGGCAGGCGGATCGCCGGCCAACCGAAGGCCATACTAAGGCCCTGTTTTGCCCCTGTTTGGCGCATGTGAGCGCAACACCCACTCTACATCCCACCATAAGATTCTGCTGTATTGAGGCCTCCTGACAGACCCACTGAAAGAGTCTAGTCTAACCGTGGGACAGCCTCCGTGATGCCGAGGAGGAAGCAGTACTTTCTAATTGCACTATCTGGACTCAACCCAATGTGAGTAAGCATAACACCTTTAGCTGCTTAGTCTACCCACGATCCGCATGTGAATGTCTACTGCCTACTGCTAGAATATACACACACCTTGGTGAATTTACTCTTGCTAACTATTTGTTACTCATGTGCATCAGCCTATTGCTACTGTTCTCGTGCAACACATCGCGCCACGCCTACTAGTGCCGCTGTAATCATGTTGTACCCTCTGGTCGCTCATTGACCACAGTAATTGTGTTGTGCCCCTGGTCGCTCATTGACCACAGTAATTGTGTTGTGCCCTTTGGTCGCTCATTGACCACAGTAATTGTGTTGTGCCCTTTGGTCGCTCATTGACCACAGTAATTGTGTTGTGCCCCTGGTCGCTCATTGACCACAGTAATTGTGTTGTGCCCTCTGGTTGCTCATTGACCACAGTAATCATGTTATACCCTTTGGTCGCTCATTGACCACAGTAATCATGTTGTGCCCTTGGTCGCTCATTGACCACAGTTACTGTGTTGTGCCCTCTGGTTGCTCATTGACCACAGTAATCATGTTATACCCTTTGGTCGCTCATTGACCACAGTAATCATGTTGTGCCCTTTGGTCGCTCATTGACCACAGTAATTGTGTTGTGCCCTTTGGTCGCTCATAGACTATAGCAATTGTGTTGCCCATGGTCATATATTCACCACACTGCCATCTGTACGAGCCCTATGATTACTGCAACTTAACACTATGTGCCTGACCTCATTTTCTAGATAACAACATAGCAGACTTAGCAGTTACTCTGCCTGCACTACACCATAACTAAAACTCTAGCCATCTATCCAGACACAGGACGCTTACACATTACACAATGCTCCTTATACTATCCTACCTAGTATACCTGGCCTCCTCACTCGCCCCATGGGAACATCTCACCATGTCGCCTCTTATAGCAACTACAATACAACATTCCACTACACAATATAACATAGCTGACAGAAACCTAAGACTACGAGCAAGACTACCCAGAATCTTTGATCCGCTCATCAAATACGAAACTAACACTACTCGAACCAAAAAAGAACCTACTCGCAAACCATTCACCCATAACCACGTTAAGCTCAACAACTACCAAACCAATAAAGAAACAATTGCCGCTCCCAATGCTGCAAAAAATACTGCTACACATCTTAACCGCACACCTAAACTCAAAGGAGCCTTAATAAACGCTAGATCCTTAGTCGCCCACGCCATAGAAATATCGGAAGTTATCCTGACAGAAGATTACGACTTCCTAGCCATTACAGAAACTTGGCTACATGAGGCATCAGGCCCAGCACTATCCCTAGCTGTGCCCAATAATTACACTATCCTCAGATCGGATAGGTGCGGAGCTCGAGGTGGAGGACTAGCCATCATCGTCAAAACTAAACTCCAGATGAGACTCACCCCCTCACCAACCATTGAATCTTGTGAGATAATGTCCACCAAGACACCTACAGCTAACTCACAAACCCTTAACATTCATTTGATATACAGACCTCCAGGTCCAATCAAGAATTTCATAGAAGACTTAACTACCATCCTATCAGAAAACCTTAAAGATACTACTCAATCAATATTACTAGGCGACCTCAATATTGGCTTCAATGATATCAACGACTTACAAGCCACAGCAGCCTCCAACACCCTAACAGAACTGGGCTACACACAAAGAGTGCTTGAGCCCACCCATATCAAAGGGAGAACCCTTGATTGGATTGCTGACCACAATTGCAATATAGCCACTCTCACCATCTCACCCCAAATCTGGTCAGATCACCATCTAATCTCATTCTCCTTGGACACTGCCACCCCCAAACTGCAACAACCATGTGCACCTCCTGCACTTACCAGAAATAAAAAAAACATGACACTAGACAAACTACTCCCCGGCATCATGCCCACTTTGGTCGCTCTACCTGACAACCTTAACCCTAACAGCCTAGTGGAAGAATTTAACAATATCATGAACAAAACTCTTGACAACATCGCACCACTCAAGCTCAGAAACAGCAAGCCAAAGAACCACCTGAACAACTGGTTCACCCCTCTCTTAAAAATTCTGAGATTAGAAAAAAGGAAATGGGAAAATACATGGAAAATTAACCCCAGCCCAGAAAATAAACTGAAACTAGCTAAAATCTCTTCTCATTACAAAAAAGAAATCATCTTAGCTAAACAAGAGACCTACAATAACAGAATCACACAAGCCAAATCAAGTACTAAAGAACTGTTCGCCATACTCAGAGAACTGGAAAACCCAATAACACCTCAAGACAACTGTCTTAAAGATAAAAAGTGGTGCTCCGAAATCCAGCAAGCCCTCTCTAACAAAGTCCGAAACCTCCAAAAGAAAATAGAACTAAAACGTGAGACCCTAGCACCCAACATATTACCGCCTATCAAGACACTTCCTAACTCCAAACCCACTACGCAATTCCACTTCTCCAAAGTCTCCATACTAGAAGTAGAGAAAGTAATACTCGGTCTAAAACCGTCCAACTGCAAAGGAGACTTATGTCCAGCACAACTCATCAAAGATGCCGCACGAGATCTAGCACCATTTATCACCAAGTTAATTAATGCCTCCTTTACCACAGGCATTATCCCCAGTAACTTAAAAGAGTCCTGGGTGCTCCCACTCTTAAAAAAGGCTACTCTAGACCCCACCATACCCACTAACTATAGACCTATTACTACGGTACCATTCCTTCTGAAGATACTGGATAAAGTGGCATATATACAAATCCAGAGTTTCCTGGAACAAAACCAACTACTAGGCTCCCGACAATCTGGCTTCCGCCCTCTCCACGGCACAGAAACTGCATTGATTGACCTGAAAGCCCAAATAGACAAAGTAAGAGACTCTGGAAAACCAGCACTCCTCCTGCTACTAGACCTATCGGCCGCTTTTGATTTAGTGGACCATAAAGTCCTATGTAACCACCTAGATTCAGCAGCACACTTCTCCACTGAGGCTATAGCATGGATACAATCCTTCCTCAGTGACCGCACCATGAGGGTTTTCTCACCTATAGCAGCTGCAGACCCCATCCCTATTACCTGCGGCGTGCCACAGGGATCATGCGTTTCACCAACGCTATATAACATATTCACTAAGCCTCTGTTTGATGATTTGGACCTTCTGGGTATCACGTATACCAACTACGCTGACGATACCCAGATCCTCCTCCCACTCACAGGGGTTTACGAAAAAGATCTAGCAATGGTGAACAAAATATACAGCATCGTTCAGGCATGGATGGCAACCCATGGCCTATGCCTGAACGATGATAAAACTGAGCTTCTCATCCTAGGCACCGCACCCCTCATCAAAAAACTAAGCACAAACTACTCTTCCTTTATCATAGATGGGAACTGCATACAAGTTGCCAAAGAAGTTAAAACATTAGGGATCTACCTTGATTCTACCCTATCATTTTCCAAACAGGTAAACTCCCTAGCTTCCTCGACAGCCTACACATGTAAGCTCATTAGAGCAGGAAAACAATTCCTTTCCCAGCACAGCTGTCTAACTTTAGCCAAAGCCCTTATCATCTCCAAACTAGATTATTGTAACGCACTGTACATAGGAGCCAATAAATCTATCATAAACAAAATCCAGATACAGCAAAACAAGGCCCTCCGAGCGGCATTGAACATCCCCAGGAGAGAACACATTACAGTAACAAGAAGGAAACACAAATGGCTCTCCACCCACGAGAAAATTAGACTCAAAACGGCATCTCTCACATACAAATCTCTACACAACAAAGCCCCCCAATACCTTAAGGACAGATTCACCAGAACACACCCCACAAGACAAACCAGACTTGCCTACACCAATCGCCTACAAGTACCACGCTTTAAACTGACCACCATAGGCGGAGCTAGCTTCCCAGTCAAAGCTGCTCAATTGTGGAACGAATTACCCATTACTGCGAGGCTAGAACACTCATTTTCCAAATTCAGGCAAATTGTAATTAACTGGCTAATGACAGCAACTGCTAATTGAACCCATGATAATGCTCACGCCTGTTTGCTACACAGTATCTGCATCATACGATTGTAAACCTGTATTGTAAACTTGCACCTGTAACTGGTAATTTCTGTAACTGGTAATGTCTGTAATTTGTAACTGTAACCTGTAACCTATGCTCTAAGCTGTACATATTCTTACTTTTTGCGCCCTTATACTCCAGGGTCCGGTGCGCACAATAAATTCTAAACAAACAAACAAACAAACAAACAAAGGTATGCGGAGGGGGACCGGGCAGGCACGCGGATACCCCAGAGGCTGTGGTTGAGAGGAAGTGCAGAGTCATATTGCTCGTCTCAGTGGGACAGAAGAGAGACACAAGTTGAGAACGGAGGGGGTGCAAGAGTGCCCCAAAGAGACTGAAAGAGAGGCCTTCCGGGATAGTGAAGAGGGCCCAGTTAAGAGATTGCAAATCTGAAAGAGGCATCAAGGACCCAAACATCAACAGAGCCAAGTTGAGAAGGGATGGGGTGAACGAGCACCCCAGACAGACTGAAAAGGAGGATTGGCAGGTTAGTGAACCGGGCCTAGTTGAGATGCATTAGAGTTGAAAAAGGGTTCTGGGACCCCCAAAACGAGATGAGAAGGCCAGGGGAAGAGAACCTTTGACATAAAGCACAAGAAGTCCAGATGAAGAAAACCTTTGGCATGAAGCACGAGAAGTCCAGATGAAGAAAACCTTTGGCATGAAGCACGAGAAGTCCAGATGAAGAAAACCTTTGGCATGAAGCACGAGAAGTCCAGATGAAGAAAACCTGGCATGAAGCACGAGAAGTCCAGATGAAGAAAACCTTTGGCATGAAGCATGAGAAGTCCAGATGAAGAAAACCTTTGGCATGAAGCACGAGAAGTCCAGATGAAGAAAACCTGGCATGAAGCACGAGAAGTCCAGATGAAGAAAACCTTTGGCATGAAGCACAAGAAGTCCAGATGAAGAAAACCTTTGGCATGAAGCACGAGAAGTCCAGATGAAGAAACCCTTTGGCATGAAGCACGAGAAGTCCAGATGAAGAAAACCTGGCATGAAGCATGAGAAGTCCAGATGAAGAAAACCTTTGGCATGAAGCACAAGAAGTCCAGATGAAGAAAACCTTTGGCATGAAGCACGAGAAGTCCAGATGAAGAAACCCTTTGGCATGAAGCACGAGAAGTCCAGATGAAGAAAACCTGGCATGAAGCATGAGAAGTCCAGATGAAGAAAACCTTTGGCATAAAGCACAAGAAGTCCAGATGAAGAAAACCTTTGGCATAAAGCACAAGAAGTCCAGATGAAGAAAACCTTTGGTGCAAGTTGAGAGAAGCCCAAGGGGAGAGACTCTTTAGCAAAAGTCACGGAAAGCCCAAGGGGGAAAGAAAGACCCCTTTGGCACAAATCACGAGAAGACCGGAGGAAGGCAGTCATGTCCTTCGGCAGAAGACAGAACTGTGATAAAGAGACTATTGATAAAGAGAAGCTGTGTCACGAGAAGAGGAAGGGAGTCATATCCTTTGGCAAAAGACAGAACTGTGATAAAGAGACTATTGATAAAGAGAAGATGAGCCACGAGAAGACCAGAGGAAGGGAGTCATGTCCTGTGGCAGAAGACAGAACTGTGATAAAGAGACTATTGATAAAGAGAAGCTGAGGAACGTGAAGACCAGAGGAAGGGAGTCCTATCCTTTGGCAGAAGAGAGAACTGTGATACAGAGACTATTGATAAAGAGAAGCTGAGTCGCGTGAAGACCAGAGGAAGGGAGTCATGTCCTGTGGCAGAAGACAGAACTGTGATAAAGAGACTATTGATAAAGAGAAAATGAGGAACGTGAAGACCAGAGGAAGGGAGTCCTATCCTTTGGCAGAAGAGAGAACTGTCAGCTCCAGGGATGGCAGCTTGATTGCTGTGCTCCTGTACCTAACCTTTTTCATGCTCCCTGATATTATACTGTGATTACTATAATAATAACTCGAGAAAGGATGTCAACCCCTGCTACTCCGGATGCTAAACGGCAGAAAGGTGATGAGAAGAATACTTCTGGTGAGACAAGAGAGGACAAACTCTTTGAGATGCTGAGCAAAATGACACTGGACATTGGAGAAATAAAGACGGCCCTTTTAAAGTCTGAAGAGAAGTTTTCCACAGTGGCCAAAAGAGTGGATTCAGTTGAAGATCACTTGAATGTGGTTGATGAAAAAACTTTAAAACTGATGGACCAGATAAGGGAATTGGAGATGGACAATAAGAGGATTACTCAGAAGCTCTCAGAGCAAGAACATTTTTAACGGAGGAATAATCTTCGTTTTGCCGGTTTTCCAGAAAAAGCAGAAGGAAATAACATCATTGATTTTCTAAATAAGACCTTACCCAAATTGCTAAATATTGATACAGCTGTTTCATTGGAGTTGGAGAGGGCCCACCGGTCTCTGGGACCTAAACCAGCACTGGGTGAGCGGCCAAGACATATTATTGTTAAATTTCTGAGATTCCCTGTGAGAGAGTTGGTACTGAGGAAAGCCCGGGAACTGAAGGATCTTGCCTGGGGTGGAAACAAAATAATGGTGTTCATAGACCTGAGTAAGGATATCATGGATAAACGGAAAACTTTTATTGGGGCTAAGATTGAAGCACGTGAGAAGATCCTAAAATACTACATGGTTTATCCAGCAATCCTGAAGATTGTGGTAGATGGTCGACTGCACTCATTTAATGAGAGCAAACTGGCTGAGAATTTCCTAACTGGCTTAGATTTAGACCCAATGGAAGGCACTTCATCTGATCTGGGGACCAGGGAGAGACTGAGGAGGAGAAAGGGTCGATCTGACACACATTAGTCTGTGGTGATGACAGATGCTTAACTGCACGTATTTCCCCCTTTTTTTTTTTTTTTTTTTAAATATTTCTCTAGTTTTATTACTTTGCTGTTGTTTTTTAATGGATAAAAATGGCCACCGCCTGTATTCCGTTATTTACAACGGTTTCGAATGTTATTTACTTATACCTTTTCCCGGAATAAGAGTGGAGTTTGCCTTCCCGGATGGTGAATTTAGAGTAAGGCACCTTGTTCTATTTTCGTTACGTACGACGTAACGTGGCTGACATGGATTGTACTTCCTGGTTCAGTCGATCATGATCGGGATGGTGCAATGGGAGCGGAACTCGGCTGGATCACCCTGCGGCCTATAGCCGTCATGATCAGTGCTTCAGCCACTCACATGGATCCTCCCAGTGTGCTTCAGTTTGCGCAACCTCGTTCCGGCTCGCGTTATGTGGAGCCCCCGTTTTTCCTCTCCGCAACTTGGTAAGCCTGTGACTTTTCCATAACTTTGTTACGGGGGGTTGCGTCGGCTCATACATTCCGTGGCTGTCTCCCAAATGAACGAACTTGTGCTTCATGCTCATAGCATAACTTGAGAGCGTACGTCTCCCTCAAATGCTTTTGCTGCATTAATCGTGCTGAGTAACTTGCCTATAATGACAATGGATACACCGCAATCTCCTGAGAGCCCCCTTCATGGCGTGCATGTGCACATATGCTGTCATCAACTACCTGTATTCTCTTCATTCGTTGCCCTCGCTTCATGGAAGTGCTTTATTATGTGGTCTTATTTTGGCTGAGCTGGGGTATAATGGAACAAGAATCTGATGGAGATTCATTGGATCACCTTTCACTGGAAAGGATTGCACATGCCTGACTTCTGCTGAACATCATTGCAGGGACCGGGGTCACATCGGAAGGAGGGAGACTCTCACAAGACTTAAGCTGGTATGGAGGAATTTAACTAGCATTTAGGCAGAGCTGTAACGCACCACCCAATACGAACGTGTTGGATTTGAGGAATGTTCTGGGTTATGGGACTTTGGAGCTGTGCACTGGAACTGCGGCTGGGAGACTGGATATGGGACTGATGATAGCATCTGGTTGTTTTTCTGGTTTTTCTGGTTTGCATATATGAAAAGGAAGGGAAAGGGAAAGGAGAGAAAGGGAAAAAAAATATATATATATATTTTTTTTTTAACAAGAATGTACAAGGACCCAGAGTTATTTCTTTAAGTGGTTATGACTAGTTGCACTATACATTTCACGAAAATTCCACAGTTGTGATATTCCCAGCTGGTCTATTTCTGGGATGCTGCTGTATATGGGGTACATGTGGGTTGTTGATCTTTTGAAGGGGGTGGGGGAATGTTGGTATGTCATCCCTTATAGACATTATTGCTACTGCAGTACCCCTGAGGGATGAGTTATATGGTTGCAGATATTTTCAGGAAAGGGGTAGCACATAACTTTCATTTGAATACGAGAGGTTCTTGGAGGCATACATCTTCAGCGCTCTATGGTTCTTTTTATGGTTTTATGGAGGTGTTCCTATGACTTCCTGCTGCTTACACTAATTCCCTCTTCCCCCTCTTTCTATATTTTGTTCCGTTAATAGGGGGGGGGGGAATAGTCTGATTTTTTTTTGGAGCCCGGAAACTGTTATGGAGGATCCTTGAGTCAAATTAAATATGGGTTGAATGCTTTATGTGTTCTCTGGGTCTACTTGGAAACTGATCTCTTTTCACACCCTCATGTCCGGTCTCCTAGGGGGATGGGGGTATGGTACTGAGATTTTTGCAGGCTGACATATTGATTTCATTGACCACTTGACTCATGTTGATTGTGGGGTTTAAATGGGGAATGGTTTAGTGGGTTTATGGGGTATTAGTAGTTGCCTTTGTATGGGCTCTGAGTTTTGCGGTTGGGGAATTGTATATATATGGTGTACTGAGGTTTTTTTTGGGGTTTTTTTTTTTTTTTTTTTTGGGGAGGCGGTGTTCGGATTAGATCTCTTAGGTGTTTGTGAGTGAGGATTAGTTGATAGGGATTAGTGTGTTGGGTTGTGGGGTCATGATGGGCTTGCAGTATTTAATTCTGGGAATATTCTGAGAATGTGTTTTTTACCTGTCCTGGATGTGGGGGGGGTGGGTGGTAAAAAGGGAATTCACATGAGCTGGATTGATTTCGGGGGGTGGAATATTATTGTGAATTACTTTATATAAGGTTTGGGTTGGAGATTCGTCTCTGGTGGGTATGGTTCAGAATGGTTTACTCGATGTATATAATATGACATGTGTTAGGTCCGCTGCTTATCGGACTGGTTTTTTTGTGCAAAGCTTGTACTTTCTATTTGTTTGTTCGTTTAAATGTTTTGTTGTTGTGTCTATACACTTTGTTTTTATTTTTTGGAACTCTGCCTCTGATCTTGATGGTTACTGCTCCTATGATACTGTTCTAATTTGGGAGTTATGGTTGCGTTAACTTTTGTTTCTTGGAATGTTAAGGGGATTGGGAATGTTGTGAAAAGACGCAAGGTTCTAGCAAGATTGTGGAGGAGTGGTGCTGATGTAGTCTTTCTTCAAGAGATTCATCTGGACGAACAAACTGAAAAATACTTGGCCAACTCGAAATATTCTAGAGCGGTCTCGAATTGTTATGATTCTAAATCTAGAGGGGTAAGTATTTTGTTTAGGAAAGGCTTGTTGTTTAAGATTGAAAAGACAGTTATGGATGGGGAAGATAGAATCCTGTTACTTGATGTGCTCCTTGATGGGAAAAAAATGACATTTGGATCTGTGTATGCGCCATGCTCGCCAGCTGTATCTTTTCTTGATCAATTGAGCCTTTTGTTGGATGGTATGGAGGGTGATTCATTAGTGTTGGGTGGTGACTTTAATCTAGTGATGGATAGTAAAATAGATCGTAGATCAGAGTGTAGGTATTATAGTGAGAGGATTAGTGAGGAACTCAGGACATTTGTGTTCAAATACAATCTTATTGATATATGGAGGGAACTTCATCGTGGTGAAGAAGAGTTTTCCTTTCATACGCCTGTTCATGATTCTTTCTCCAGAATTGATTACTTCTTTATTAGTATGGCTTTGAGTGATCAAACAATCTCAACAAACATACTAGAGAGAGGTATCTCAGATCATGCTCTGTTGGACCTCCAGTTGATTTTGGATAGTAAGAGTACTAAGACGAGGAGGTGGAAGATGCAAGCTGAAATGCTGAAAGATAATTTGGTTGTAGAGGGCTTGGAGGCTTTCATTGGTCATTACTTAATGAAAATTTAGACTCGGCCAGTATTAAGTCTGTTTGGGACTGTTTTAAGGCGGTTTTGAGGGGTGAATTGATTAGTAGAGCTGCCCATGTGAAGAAAAAAAAACAACGTTTGATTGGTGATTTGGAGGAAGAGATTAAAAATTTGCAGAGAGTCTGTGCTACTAACGGTTCAGGACAATCCAAACTGAAATTGCGTAAGTTGGAGGCGGAATTGGAGACCCACATTCAAAACTTGGCAAGTAAGAGTTTGTTTTATTCGAAACAGAAGTCCTGGGAATCGGGTGATCGTAATGGCAAACTATTGGCGTATAAGCTTAGGGAGATGGTGTCTGATTCATGTGTCTCTTCTATCCAAACTGATGGGGGAGTTACTTTAAATAGAAATGGCGATATTTGTAGTTACTTCAAGGGTTATTATGAGGCATTGTATGGAGAAGATTGTGACCCGACTTCTGATAGACTGGACACATTTTTTGAGAAAATTTTACTCTCTAGCCTGACTCAGGAACAACGTGCCTCTCTTGATGCTGCAATCGAGGTTGCTAAGGTTAGTTTGGCTATATCGCAAATGAATGATGGAAAATCGCCAGGTTCAGATGGTATTGTCTCAGAATTTTATAAAAAATTTGATGTTCAGTTGGCACCTGTGTTGTGTGACCTTTATAATGATTTTGTGGTATCGGGTATGATGTGTGATTCCATGAAAGAGGCAATGATTGTGGTGATCCCAAAACCTAATAAAGATCACACTAGATGTGGGAATTATAGGCCAATCTCAATGCTAATTGTGGACCTTAAAATTTTCACAAAAATTTGGGCTAACAGATTGGGTTTTTGTATGAGAGATCTGGTTGATGGGTCACAGGTGGGTTTTATTCCAGGGAGATATGGTTATGACAATATTCGAACAGTGTTAAACGTGGTTGATGACCGATTTGGGAAGGACACAAATGAAGTCATAGGTTTTTTTGATGCTGAAAAAGCCTTTGATAGGGTAAACTGGAAATTTCTAGAATTCACTTTACTGAAAATGGGTTTTGGCCCGATTTTTATGAGGATGGTAGATTGTATTCATAATGATGTTAAGGCCCGGGTGTTGGTTAATGGGGTGGTTTCAGATCCATTTCAGTTGTTAAGGGGCACGAGGCAAGGCTGTCCGTTGTCACCTTTTTTGTTTGATTTGGCGTTGGAACCTCTTGTTACTTATCTCAGACAATGTGAGATTATTAAGGGTATTAATGTTGGGAAGGTTGAAGTGAAAGTTCTATCGTATGCTGATGATATGCTCCTTATGTTATCGAATCCGGAAGTGTGTGGAGATGTAATTAAATCAATGTTTCAAGAAGTGGGTGAATTGTCAGGACACAAGGTGAATTGGGACAAGACTGAGGTTTTTCCTTTGTCTGGTCGGCGTGTGAATACGGTTTTGAACACATGGAATTGTAAATGGTCTCCAGAGGGGGTTAAATATCTAGGAATTCATATTATTGGGGACTTGAAGAAATTACAGCAATATAATCAGAATTTGGTGCATGCGCAAATGTCATTGTTAATTAGGAGATGGGAGAAATTGACTCTGAACCTGTGGGCAAAGATCAATGCAATTAAGATGGTTCTTTTGCCAAAAATCTTGTATGTTATTCAATCCATCCCGTTGTTGTTGTATAAGAAGCAGTTACTTAAGATTGAGAAACTATTTTCTTCTTTCTTGTGGGGTTCTGGTAAAAGGCCTCGGATTCCGAAATACATGCTAGTGCAAAAAGTTGAAGATGGAGGTTTTGGATTCCCTGACTTGATGAAATACTATAAAGCATCTGTACTTAAAAAAAGCTCATATTACTTTAGGGATAGAGCGGTGAATGAACCAATTTGGTTGCGTATGGAAAGGGGTGTTTGTGCTCCCTTTGACTTGAGATCCATATATAGTATGGATAAATTGCCGATTAAGAGATTGAAGTTGCGCCTGGTTGTGGCTACTAGACAAGTAATTGGGGAGTGGTTTTGGGATAATGATATGAGTTATGGATTCAGTAGAGATGCTTCTATATGGTACAATGCTGCTTTGCAGATTGATAATAAATGTTTGAGTTGGCCTAGTTGGATTAATAAGGGTATCCTGAAATTGGCAGATGTATTGGATGGGGATAGGTTATTGAGTTTTGAGGCATTAGTGAACAGGTATGGTTTGAGGTGAAGTGAATTGAATAGAAACTTGGCTTTTGAAAATTTGATAACTTGTAGATTGGTTTTGGCTGATGGGTCTATTGGAAATAAACCGGAGATTGCTACCTTATTGGAAGGTCCGGAATATGGAGTGCGTACTTATATGCAATTTATGCCTATTAATGAGAAACTTCGGGAGGCATGGTCTAGATTGAGAAATACTTGGTCTGATGATGTTCTGGATGAGATTTCTGAGTTGGATTGGAAATACATTCTAAAGGTTAATTTGCATTTGGGTCCTGATATGGGCTTACGGTTAATTCGACAAAAAATTATTGGGAAGGTGTATTGGACACCTGTTAGGATGTTTAGATTGGGGCTCCGACCGGATGATTTGTGTTGGTGTTGTAACAGGGATAGAGGTACTTTGGTGCATTTACTGTGGGATTGCCCGAGAGTGCTGGACTTTTGGACGGCAGTGATTGATAGAATTGATTTGATTTTTGATGTGGTTTTGCGGAGGTCGGCAGTGAATGTCAGCTTACTTTGCCGTAAAGATAGGAGTGGTCGAATTGCGAGACATTCTTGCTGGATTGATAGGGCCATTATGGTGGCTATTAAGTTGATTCTCAGGGTTTGGAAATCAAGGAAGAAACCTAATGTTGATGAATGGCTGACAGAATTGCATGTGTTGGCGCAGTATGACAAGGTTTCATTCCATAATAAAGATAAGGATGAAGATTATTTGAGATTGTGGGGTCCTTTTATGGCCTTGTATGGCTGATGGGGAGATGGCATGGTTTGGCGGTAATGGTATTCGAGGTGTAGAGAGTGGGGTTCCTCCTTTTTTTTTTTTTTTGTCTTGTCTTGTCTTGTCTGGTGTGGTTGTGGTTCTTTTTGATGGTTGTTTCACTATGGTTGGTTTTCAGCTTGAAATTAACTGTTTAAGATACTTTTGTCAGTTTGTATATTTCATGCTTATACTGTCTGTGAAACATTGTTTCTCATATTATTGTTGTTTATGAGAAAACTAATAAAGTGTTGGAAAAAAAAAAAAAGAAGAGAGAACTGTGATACAGAGACTATTGATAAAGAGACGATGAGTCACAAGAAGACCAGAGGAAAGGAGTCATGTCCTCTGGCAGAAGACAGAACTGTGATAAAGAGACTATTGATAAAGAGAAGATGAGTCACGGGAAGACCAGAGGAAGGGAGTCATGTCCTGTGGCAGAAGACAGAACTGTGATAAAGAGACTATTGATAAAGAGAAGCTGGGGAATGCTTGGGGAAGGGAAACACCCCAAAGAAGGGAGTCATCCTGCTCTAAGCAGGGTGTAGTTTAGTTATAGGTTTTCTGTTAAAGTGTAAGGGACGGAAATAGGTTTAGGACACAGGACAGTGGACTTTATACTTGTGACGGGCATTCTGACATCATCCTTAGTTTTGGTTGAGGCAGGGAAAACCCTCTTAGTCATAGGGACAGGTAGGGTTCTTGCTCATTTTCAGTCCAAAATAAGTCTATACCAACAAGCATGCCACCTTTGTGTCCCGAGTCTACTTCTGCACCCTTACGCCACTGTATAACAAAACGTAACTTTTATTTTTTAGTATAGCCACTGTTTTGAACATAGCTGCATTGAATTCAGCTGCACTTTGAATCTGCCACTGTGTTATTGCTAGTTCTCTTTGAGTATAGCCCCTGCACTGAAGCTAGCTGTAATTTGAGGGTAGCATCTGCTTTATTTGTAGCGGTGCTTGAACCGCGGCACTGTGTTGAACCTAATTGCCACTGAGCAGCAATGAACCTAGCTGCATTCTGAGTGCAGTCATTGTTTAACTCTAGCTGTGCTTGAACTTCTCCAGCGCTCCCACGCTAGCAGCGCTTCGGAGTTCACTACTGTGTTAAATCTAGTTGCATTCTGAGAATAGCCCTTGCATTGAACCTCCCTGTAGCCATAAACTCGATTACAGCAGCGCCTCAAGCTTTGCCTCCTTCCCTGATGTTGTGCCTTGGGGGAGCCCTGTGGTGGTGTGCGGGCCTCCCTGGGTCGGGACACCAGCGCGCGTAGGCGGCGCGCAAGAACACACGCCGGAGACCTCCGGCGCGAACTGCCCGGGCACCGCCTTTATTAACTAGCGCGCATGCGCCGGCCCGCTGGGCCGCGCATGCGCGCTTCGTGTACCACGTACACAACATCCCTCCTTTTCCCCCTCAAACAACAAACACATTAAACAGGGGAGCCAACATGGCTCAAATCAAACTGTACTTAACAGACTTCGTTACTCAGGCTGCCGAGTCCATGATGAAATCTTGGAACCTTTGCGGTGGGCGGCGCCCTTCCCTGCGCGGGTACCTGGGCGAGCCTCTCTCGAGGTTCTCTGGTCCCCCAGGGTCCTCGGGCGGTTCACCGCCTTCCTGCGGCGCCTCTGCTGCTTGTCCTTGGGCAGGATTGGTTTCTTCCTCCGCTGCCACGGGTCCTATGCGCTTGAAGAAGGACACGTTTCTGGTTACCGTTCCTCGCGCGTTCGCAGCTGTGACCATTGAACCTTTGACATGAGTTACTCCCATTGGTTGGGTTTCGTAAGTCATCGAGAGTTTTCCTTCCGGTTTCCTGTTCCGGACTAGGACGGTGTCTCCTACTGCTATCTCTTTTTCCGGCAGCCTCCGCCTTGTTGTTTCGCTCTCGTTTCTCGCTGCTCTGTCTGCTGTCACCCGTGCGCTATCGATCACTCCTGGGCGTCGGTCTCCCGCTTCTGGTATCAGCCCTCTGGGTATTCGCCTGAACAGCGCCTCGGCGGGTGCGATTCCGGTGGATCGATGTGGGGTGGACCGGTACTCACGGAGAAAGTCGATTAGGTTGTGTCGCAGGTCCTCCCCTCCATTGTCAGAAATGCGAAAAAGTTTGTTAAGCGTCCGCATGAAACGCTCAACCTCTCCATTGGCCCTTGGCCACAGCGGGGTCACCTTCCGGTGCTTGATGCCTTGTTCCGCGAAGTATCTGGCAAACCGCTGCCCTTGGAACGGCGCTCCATTATCTGAGCAGATCTCAAATGGGAACCCATGGGTGGCGAAGATTTTGTCCATTGCCAGGATGGTGTGATCGCTGGCGGTGGATTCCACGAGTTCCACTTCCGGGTACCTCGACCACTGGTCTGTGACCACCAGGAAATATAGGCCTCTTCCGGTCGAGCCGAAATCTGCGTGCACCGTTCCCCATGTCACGTCGCTCCGTTCCATGGCCTGAATGGGTGGACCCCTCTCCACAGGACACGTGGCCTGGCAGGGGATGCAGGTCCTCACAAACTCGGCTACCCTGTGCTTCAGATCGGGGAACCAGACCTTCAGCCTGAGGCGCGCCTTCATCCTGGCCATGCCTTGGTGCCCTGTGTGGGCCAACTGGAGGACTCTCATGACCAACGACCTGGGGATCACGATCTGGTTCCCTCGCAGCAACAGGCCGTCCGTGGACACCGAGAGCTTGTGTCGAACTTTCCACAGCAGTTGTAGGTCCCTTTGTACCTCTGGGTTCCTCCTGGCATTGTTTAGAAGAATGTCCCGCCACTCTCCTTGGCCACCGCCCTTTTCACTCTTAGGAACACCTCGTCGGAGTTCGAGTCGTCCGCAATGTCCTCTCTCGACAAGGCTACTGGCAGGGCTGATTCAATGACGAGATGCACTGCGTCCCCAGCGTCTGTTATCTCTACGGGACTCTGGGCGTTCCCCGTGCCTGGGTTGCGAGAAAGGTTGTCGCCAGTGTTGTGCCCTGGGGGAGCTCTGTGGTGGTGTGCGGGCCTCCCTGGGTCGGGACACCAGCGCGCGTAGGCGGCGCGCAAGAACACACGCCGGAGACGTCTGCTCGTTCCGGTGCTCCGGCGCGAACTGCCCGGGCACCGCCTTTATTAACTAGCGCGCATGCGCCGGCCCGCTGGGCCGCGCATGCGCGCTTCGTGTACCACGTACACAACACCTAATCTAGCCTCCGTGGAGTACACTGATAGTGGGGCAGCGCCCTCCTGTTAGCCTTTCTAGCCGCCAGAGCAGACCCAACATGCTATCCACCATGAAAACCAACTCCCAGATCACATAGGCACTTTGGCGCACCAAAAATATGGCCAACTGCTCTGCGGACCCCTCCCACCGCACCCTCCACACATCCAGCACCTGGGGAAGAACTGCTCCGCTCAGACTCTGCCCTCTGCCCCCTCACAAGCCTTAGCCCTAACCTCCCCACACTGCCCTCTAACACCCTTGCGACCACCCTCCCCCGACCCCTTCACTCCTCAGTCTTTGCATCCCTTAGCGCCGCTCATGCTTCCCTTACAAACACCCCTTCCTGGGCCGCCCGCTGACCTTCACACACACGCCACAGGCACTAAAGAACCCCCTCAAACACAGAATTTGAAACACCCGGACCCTCTCCTCTCCACACACATTTCCCTATCGCTCTCTCTGTTCCCTGCATGCACCCCTCACCTACACCATTACGTCTTCCGCCACCTCTCCCAACCCATTGAAATCCATCTTCAACACTTACTTCAACTCCCTGAGCAATCCCCCTTCAGGCCTCTCGACAATCCCCTGGAAATCAGCAAGCCAGCTTCATGCAAGACCTTACACTCTTCCTTTCTTCCAAACCTCTTTCATCAATAACCCCCCGCAGTGACCCCATTCACCACCCTGCACCTTCTCCTACCCTGCTACCCCCATACCCCCTACCCTCCTGACTCCACACCTGCAATCCCCTCTCACATTATCCCTTTACCCACCCCCACTCCAATCCTCCTCCCTTGTAACCGTACATCACGTGCTCTTCTTTCTGACCTTCAAAGAATACTCAGAGCCCCCGCCCCATCTTGACATCGGAGACGGCTCACCCTCCCCTAACTAGTTCTCCCCTTCTACTTCCACCCACTCCCTTATTCACACTGCATCGCCCAATGAGGCCCCCACCAGGGGTTCCTTCCCTGCCCTCCACCACTACCCCAAAGGCACTCCGTAGCCCGCCTTTCCGGGGGCAAACAACACCCGCCCCCACTCCTTACTCTCATGCACTCTCATTAACACCAGACATCCATTTCATCGTGACCACTGTCCACCACCTACCTCCACCCCCCCCCCTGACCACTGACCCCCATGCCTGTCTCTCTGCACCACTAGCGGTTATGGAAAGTGGGCATTCGAGCGGTGCCGCTCCATTACGCACAGACTGCCACTGAGTGATGGGCACTCCCTCTTACCATGCTTACTCTCTACCTTTCTCCCCTTCTCTACCACACCCTCTCTCTACCAACCCCCCACTCTCTACCACACCCCTCTCTACTGCGCTCATTATCTCTACCAATCTCTCTACCACACGCCTCTCACTGTACGATACACCCGCTAGCTCTACCACACACCATCCCTCTATCACACTCAATCTGTCTGCCACAATCTGTTTCTACCACCCTCCCTGTCTACTCTTCCCCTGCAGTCTCTCTACCGCACTCCTTTTCTCCTTCTACCACCCCCCTCTCTTCTCATACCACACCTAGTCTCTCTCTGACACCACCTCACTCCCTGTACTGCACTCCCTCACATTCTACCATACGCCCTCCTCTATTACTCTACAGCTCTGGCTGCCACACCGCAGCTCTCTACACCACACTCCTCTCTCTTGCTACATTTCCACTCCACTTCTTTCACTACCACATTCTTTTTGTCTACCATGCTCCCCACTCTCTACCTCTCTTTCTACCACACTCCCCCTCTCCCTACCACACCCTATTTTCACTACACAGCCTCTCTCTCAAAAACACAATCCCTCCTTCTTACTACCACACCACTGTACCCCATCTACACACTCCCATTTTCTTCCGCAATCGCTTAATTCCATGTTCTCTCTCCCTACCTTTCTCTCAAGCTCCCTGTCTCTACCACACTCGCTCTCTCTCCCTGCCAGACACCCTGCCCTTCTATACCACTCTTTCCATCACTAACAAACTCCCTTTCGGTACTGCATGCCTCTCTCTACCACACCCCTCTCTTTACTGCAACCTATCCCTCTCTACCTCCCTCCCTACCACAGCTGTCTCTCTACAACACCCATTCCCTCTCTACCACTCTTACGCTCCACCACACTCCCGATCTATTGCCCTGCCTCTCTCTACCACACTCTTTTTATTCCGCTACCAAACCCCTGCCTTCCTCTGCCACACCTATTCTCGCTCTACCACCTTTTCTCTCTACCATGCTGCTTCTCTCGCTACATTCCTTCTCTGTATCAGGCTCCCCTCTCTCTAGCACACTCCACCTCTTACTACATTCGCCCTCTCTATTGCACTCATCCTCTTCACCACACCTCCCTCTACCACTCTTTCTCACTGTCACACTCCCTCTACCACACTCTGCCTCGGCAGCACTAATACATCCAGTCAGTATGTCTTCAGCTCCCATCCCATGTGAAAATGCACGCTGTGTTTCAAGTGGCATCAGTGAAGCCAGTCCCTCCCTCAATACGGACACACAAACCACCGTGAATTTTAATCCAAGGATATCCGCAATCCGAAGTTCAAAATATCCCAAAATCACCCATGCGTGATGGGCGTCTTTGATACTTCAGAGTTGGTGGGGGTCTGGCCCAAAAGAAGATCTCGGAGACCCACAGAAAACATCAGCTCCTGTGGACCTTTCATACAAACCATTCCCAAAAATCAGGACCTCACCCTTCCAGTGGGAGGGGGCAAGTTTGGGCAAGGTGTAACCACACTCAGACTCCTCTTACAGGGCATGCCACATGTAGGTTCTGCCCAGAAGGCAGGCATTAGCTGCACGGACCCAAATATCAGGTGGGAACTGTTTCACAGTAAGGCTCAGCAGCAGGACTATAGCATGACAGCGTCTCTTGGCAATGCACACACACACACACACACGCACGCACGCACGCACGCACGCGCACACACACACGCACGCGCGCACGCGCGCGCACGCAAGGAAAGCAATGCACTGCTTGCTCTCGAGGCACTGACCTGAGCGGGCGCACATATCCGAGTGCCAAGACCTTGGGCACACGTGCTGGGCTTCACCCCCCATAAACACTGTTTCTAACTCTCACTTCTTAGCAGATACGCACAGGGGAAGTGCAGGAGGAGAGTCTGTATGATTGTGAGCAGCTGAAAGAGTTAGAGCGGTCCAACTACACCTGTTTAGATTTTGTAGTGCACTTGTGTGGTGTACTCAAAGACTACATGGGAGTGGGGGGGCTATGAGGAAAGAGGAAATGGCTCTGACTATGGCCCTGTTTTACAGGTTCATTCATTGAGGATGTTTCAGGTGACCGGGCCAATGAGGCAATTGGTAGCAAGATTAAATGGACCAATTCTGGAAGCGAAGTACAGCTTTGTTTATTTGTTGAATGGGCTAATTAGCGCTAACTGCAAAGGCAAATGCGTGAGGCGCACTAATTCCCCTGTTGATGCACGAGTGTAATGCATTTTTGTCTTATCTATGTTTTGCTGTGACGCCCCTACCAGTGTCGTCGCTCTGGCCAACTGCACAGAAACATTTCTTATCATGTTAACGCTGTCCTGTTTATTCTGTGTGTACAAGCGTCAATGTGAACAACTATGTCTACCTGTCTGTCTTATGCTAGGGTTGGGTCAGAATGGTGTCTGTCCCCACCCCTGGCCTGATTCAGAAACAGGGAGAGGATAAGGGGGGCACTTAATGCCTGCCTCACCAAAATATGCTGTTATCACCACCTGCTGCCAAGAGGAACCCAAGCTCGACCGCAGGGTGACGAGCACCACCTAGGAATGTGTGTGTGTGTGTGTGTGTCAGTGTATGTTGTGAAGGTGCGTATGAGAGAGAGGCTGCTGGTTAGTTCTTACCTGTCCAATCTAAATGATGAACCAGGCCCAGGCCAACGCAAGCAAACAAGCCAAAGTGGTGGCGACTCGAGTCGACGACACAACGGTTCCTCTCTCCTCTGCTGCTGCGCTGCCTGCTGCTGAAGGCAGCTGAGCGCAGCTGAGCTGAGCCACGAGGACCGGGTGCCCAATAACTTAGGTGGTGGCGGGCCAGGCGCTGCACTGCCTCACTGTACTGCAGACTGCTTGCTCCGCGTGTTCGCCCAAAATGCCCAGGCCCAGACAATATCCTCGAGACGAGAGAGATGTCACGGAATGACCTGACCTCTTTCTTTCTCCTCAGCCTCTTGCTGCAGGCAGAGTCCTAATTGGCTCGCTGCTGCCTGGCAATTTCCCCGGCCCCAGCCCCAGCCCCAGCCCAGGCACTCAAGCAACTTCCAAATGGACAGTGACTATGTGCGTGCAGTGTGCACAACTGAGGTGTTACAATTCACAGGAGCGGCCTGACTGGCACCAGCAATGCTGTCACCCGCGGATGCCAGCCAGGCCGCCCGCACTGAGGCACTTAAAGTAAGTGTGTGTGTGTGTTACCTTACTTTGATGAATGCATCAATCCGCTGTGAGCTGGCTGAACAGGCCACAGGCAGCAGGAAAGTAAAGTAAGTTGCAAACACAATATCCACCTAAAAAGCTGCCCTGGGTGGCTTCTTCATAGAACTGGCCCCCAGGTTCTCAAAACCATACGGCCATGGGCCGAATGACCGATAGCCCAGTCCAACCCTAGTCCCCACCTATAGGAGCACAGAACATCGCACAGTGGGTGATAGGGAAATGTTTGCCTGACATTATTGAAAACCACAAATGTGTTCCTTTACAATTCTACTGAAAGCCCCTTCCCTCTTGCAGGAAGGGGGCATGCAGCAGTTCTGTAGAGCTGTAGATTTTGTTTACTATTCATTTTCCCCCACTTACTTGTCCATTGGTTGGCTGTTTTTTTGGGCCATTATTTGCAAAGGTTTTCAACCCAGGGAAGGGACTTTGCAACCTGTGGCTTTCCGGTTGATTTGGACTGCAACCCTCAAACCTTCACCACTTTCTATTGGGGCTAGGTCTGGTAGGGGTTGTGGACCCAAAACATATGGTGCGCAAAAGGTTGGAAACGTACTGCATTGCACTGTAAAGTGCAAACTGCAAACGTGTTTCTAATGACAGCTACACCAATCGAGTTCACCTTTTTGACACTTGGGCGCGGCGTGTGGATGGAGCCATGTGTAAATGGGTAGAGTCTTGTGTGGCTATGGGCGGGGTATACATCTCAGGGTTTTTGATTTTCAAATGTAGCTAGGTATGGCGTGGTGTGACGGCTTACGTTGGAGGACTGCCTATATAACTGTGCAACACACCACGCCTGACAGCGCTTAGATATGAATGCACGATTGAGCTGCGCTAGACACCTATGTCTGATAATAACTACAGAGGAAACACTTTACCCCCAGATGGGAAACACAACCTTCTAGTTCTGCTACTCAGCAAGCAAGGTTGAGTACCATAAAAAGGGTCCTCAACCCGCCCCCTAAAAGTACTAGCCAATGCTAGCGGGTGGGTAGATTTTGCAAGGCTTGGTGGCACACGATATGATCACCTATAAATACCTTCCTGAAATGTGCTACCCTTTTCCGTTTTTTTGTAATGCTCCTTTCACCGATTTCATGTTGTGTTTTGGAATCGATCCTGCAGATTTGCATTGCCTGCTCTGCTGACCTCTGGTGCATGCAGCCTGCCTCCGCCGCTGCTGCTAGCTGCTGTCCCCTCTCCTTCCCCCTGGCAATCCTCCATTGGCGCTGAAGTGACCCACCAAGCGAAGACTTGCTGCACATGACAAGATGAGGCCAGGACTCTGCATACCTGGGGCCATTCTCTTTCTAATCGCCTGCTCTGCGGACGGGCACACAGGTACCCATGTTCAAAAGCTGCTACACTCTGCATTGGGTGTAAGAAGAAAAAGGTTCAAGGCAGTGATGAGTTTACAGCTCTTATGCAGGGGCAACACCCAGCCCTACAGCAGGCTTTTTAGTTTTGGCTACTAAGTGGAACATAAGCTAAAACTACTGTTTTGGAGTATAGCTATGAGGAACATGAGGAGGGACAGAAAGCTTGTAGGTGTTTGGTTATTTACCCACCCCTTGACTATGCTAATCCCTGTGGCCATTCCCGCTTAGTACCTTCCGCCTCCCCAAAGCGCATGCTCCAAGGATCTCTTTGAGCTAGCTTTATCAAGCAGCAACATCAAACTGTACTTGTTGTGCCTGCGTTCTGGTAATTGCTCATTTGGAGCTGTAAACCCGCTGCAGGTGTAATAGAAAATGTCTTACCCAAAAATCATCACCTTGATTTATAAGCACTATACGTGTCATCCACTGATGTCCCGGTAAAATCAAACCGTGGCAAACCCATCAGTTTTGGCTTGTGCGTAAGTAATAATTTGCCAGGCACTGCTATTATATGCTCATGTACATGCACCGTGTTGCAGCTGCTGCCATTAATGTCCAGTTTATCCCATTACGGCAGCGCCTGGCAAGTGCCTGTCCCATGCCTACACAAAAGCACAAACTGTTGGCTATGCCAATGCTTGTCTAGAAATGTGGTGTTTTCATCAGAACCGGGAACATGTAGCTTACTTACCCCACAGAAGCAGCTTTATTGATATCCAGTTGGAAACTAGCAGGCCTCTGCTATCCTGTGCGGATCAATCTGGCAGAGTGACAACCTCAGTGTGTTCATAAGGTGAATCGGGCAAAATGAATGCTAAAAGCATGTAGTTCTTTATGTAAACTGTTATGTTCCAGGCAGGCGACGAATGAAGAGGAGACGACATGCATTATCGGGACAGGTAAGTATGCAGCATAGGAGCCGCGCCTCAGCAGCCGCTCAGAGCTTGCTGCAATGCTGCAATGCCTCGCTGCTCTGTCAGCCACGTGTGCTAACTCAAACCAGGGTCGGATTGGTTCCTCAGCCTCTCGGCCCGTCGACAGGCCGAAATTGTCCCTCGGGTGTGGGGGCCGGTTTCTGCCCACTCCTGGGCCGGTTTTGAAGGGAAAAAAAATGGGGAAAAAAAAGGTTTTGAAAAAAAAACATCTGCAACGGCATAATTCATCAAAGCAAGGTAACAAAGGCGAGGGGCCGGGGCTGTCGCCGGGCTGGCTGGCGGCTGTCACTGTGCTGCCACAGTGCCCCCTGGTGTTGCTGTGCTGTTGTATTAGTGATAAATATGTATTCGTGATATTAGTGATAAACAACCAATTTTAGAGTAGAATAAGCATCCATTTCGGACTATGTATTTTGCCCTTCGCAAGTTGCAGTAATAGCATGTTTTTTTTCTACCGTTGTCTCTGTTATGATCATCACAAGACATTCCATCTCGGTGTCCTCAGTCACTTGACAAAATCCTTGTGCCTAAAAGCTTCTGTACAGTGTAGAAACGTTTGGCCATAGCACATCAAGAGGCCCTTTATTTCATTGTGCCACAATGAATGCTTTGTTGTAATGTGTCTATCTTTCCCATCTCACTGGCATGCTGTTCAGGATGTTTGTTTGCATGTATGAGGTAACGAGTGCTCAGAGTATGGGCTGTCCTGTGAGTGCGCTGCTTTCCCTATTTTGCCAACCTCTGAAGCCTGAAAGTAGATGCATGCAGGCTTGACATGCGGCCAACTTTGCATCAGATCTGCAGATGAACTTAACTGGTCTGCTGATAAATCTCAGTTACCAGTTTAATGGTATCCACTACAGAATAATTGCTCATTTTACTATATTATTATTCTTTTCTTGTTTGGTTTATATAAACTTTTTACAATTTACAACATTTTCGTACAAAATTTTGAATATTTTCTTACAAAGATTTGCATATTTACAGACACTAATATTTACACATAAATTTGCATACTTCTAAGCTTTTACTATAGCCCATATGATAGCTCAGCGGGTTGAGCGCTCGCTGCTGCAATGTGTGTGTGATCTGCAGGTTTGAATCCCAACAAGGCCATCTCAGCCTTTCATCCTTCTGAGGTCGATAAATGAGTACCAACACAGGTTGGGTGATATTGTATGCAGATTTGTTCTACAAAAAAGAGCTTAAGTGCTATGCAATAACATAATTTGGACTTGGACGTCTGCTTGCATTCACAGTAACTTAACAATATGGACCTATACACACAGATATTAATGATACATATGGTGATCCATTCTTGTATGAAATGCATATATATCACATTAGTGAAATCAGAACCATATTTTTCATAGTACGGGTAGTCAATTCATTAGTTATAAAAATGGCCTCTCCAAACCGGCCTGTTACAGGCATCGCCCCATTCCCTGCCCCACACCTTTCCTACCTTCTATGCCACCATTTCCGCCCATCCTAGATCTTGCCCACATCACCAGTTCTAATAACAGCACTCCTTGCTCCGAGCCTACCTCCCCCCTTCACATAAAATACTTCAGCAGAGTATTGCACCCATCCCATTCTGGACAATACTAGACTCTATTGCATGAGATCACGCACCAGAACACGCCCTTACTGCCACACGCCAGTCACTAAGATATGTAAACAGCTTACCTGCACAATAACCAGCCTAAAACGCCCACAGCCCTGACCACCAAACAAATGCCCAGTACCCAACACTCACAGACACCCACGTCTGCAGTTGCATCTGAGCGGGAGCCGCCAACTAGTCTTAAAGGTGCCCTCATTAATGCCCGATCTCTAGGAGCCCACGCCATTGAGATACATGATCTAATCACGGAACAACAACTAGATATCTTAGTAGTCACAGAATCCTGGCTTCACCACGCATCTGGACCTCTACTAGCACTCGCCATCCCACCGGACTACACCATCCTCGGAGCCGACAGATTCCATTCACAAGATGGCGTGTAGCCATCATAGGCAAGACCAATCTACAATTAAGATCCTGTCCTATCGAAGAAGATCCTGTCCTATCGAAGACATTGCAGGCTATGAACTTCTACTAGTCAAACTCGCTATAAATAAAAAAACCACGATCATCCTCGTGGTGGTCTACAGAACACCTAACACCAATAGTCATCCAGAAGTAGACATACCATTGCTACTACCTCCACGTATCAAACCCAACACCAAATGCATTATCCTTGGAGATTTGAATCTAGGATTCAATGACAACCAAGACCTCAAAGCAGAAGCCCTACACTCTGCACTTAAGGATATGAATTTCACACAATTGGTGAATGACCTACCCATATTAAGGGGAGAACATTAGATTGGATTCTTCACTTAACACTGCTATAGTTATTGAGTCTATCTCAACTATCGACTGGACGGACCACCATAGTATAAAGTTCACTCTTATGTGTAATGAATCGCGCCCCCCTTGGACCAATGCAATGGACACCTACGAAGCTAGAAACATTAGTAAGCTCACACCTCATAGCTTTGCCCCAACACTTAGCAGAGCGCTAGAAACTATCTCGGTCTCCAGTGAAAATCCTTGCGTCCTTGCAGATTCCTTCCACAAATGCCTCACCACCACTATCAATGCTGTAGCACCTTAAAACGCGACAAGCTGACAAAAGAACCTGCTATTGGTTTATCTTACAGTTAGTATTGCTAATGAGAACCAAACGCGCGCCCTTGAACATGCTCACAAAAAACATCTGGCTACTGAACCGGCTAACGCCTTCCAGGCCACTAATAAAACTTGCAAAGCAACAATTATCACCCACAAAGCTAATTCCTACAATACTCGAATTAGCAATGCATCGTCAGACTCTAAAGAACTCTTCTCTATCCTGAGAGAATTGGAAAACCCCACCCCACGGCCTCTGCTAACTCCAGTAAAGAGTGGTGTGCCATCATTCAAGATGTCTTAGCCGCTAAGATTGCTCTTTTACAAAACAAAATAATAACCAAAAGGCAAATATTAACTGATAAAAACATCTCCAATAACTCCCTCACGAAATCTAATGAGAATTCCAACCTGCTATTCCACTTCACCCCAGTCACTCAAGAACTCATGCTTGACACTATCACCAAGCTCAAAGCCTCAAATTGTAAAGGTGACAATGTCCCAGCGCAAGTAGTTAAATCATGTGCACACACCCTCACACCCATTATAACCAACTTTGTCAACGCCTCCTTTAACACCAACTTGGTCCCAGCCAGCATTAAAGAAGCCTGGTTCACCCCCCTTCTAAAAAAACACAACTTTGGACCCAACTGTGCCCATGAAATACCGCCCAATAACCACAGTCCTGTTCTTGCTCAAAATCTTAGATAAAATAGCCTATACTCAAGTACAAGCCCACCTGGAACAAAACTAGCTCCTTGGAACTAGAGAATCTGGCTTTAGGCCGAACCACAGTACGAAAACGGCACTCCTTGACCTGAAAATCCAGATGGATACTATCGGGGACACAAGAAAACTTTGCATACTCCTGCTGTTGGACCTATCTGCAGCGTTCGACCTTGTGGATCACGACAAACTGTGCACTACTGTAGCTAATGATTTCAACTTCTCTAAAGATGCCATTATGTGGGTGAAATCCTTTCTAGCCAAACTCACATCTCGAGTTTCTGTAGGGAAAGAAGCTGCGGATCCCATCCCAGTCCCTATTGGGGTACCCCAAGGCTCGTGCCTCTCACCAACCCTCTATAATGCATACACAAAGCTTCTCTTCTTAGCATTAGATGACATGGGTGTCATCTACACCAACTTCGCAGATGACACCCAGATCCTCATACCAAATTCGGGGAAATACAACCAGGACACACTAACCATCAACAAAATGTATTCCATAATCCAAAACTAGATGGCGTTAAATAGCCTCTGCTTTAACAATGAGAAGACAGAGATTCTCATTGTGGGATCCCAAACTAAAATAAGTGCCCTCCACCCGGACTATTCAGCTATTAACGTTGCCGGCCCGCTGATCCCAGTACTTAAGCAAGTAAAAACCCTAGGTGTCTACCTAGACGCTAACCTCAAAATGGCTAAACATATAAGTGCACTCTCCTCATCCACCTCTTATACTGCGAAACCAATTGCCTTAAGCCGCCAATTCCTTACACCGACCAACTGCATCACCCCAGCTAGGGCCCTGATTTGATCAAAGTTAATTATTGTAATGTGTTATTACTAGGGACCTCCAACACCAACCTCAATAAACTACAACGAATACAAAATAAAGCATTACGGGCCGCATTAGGAATACAAAAATCTGATCATATCTCCAAGATTAGGAGGGATTCCCACTGGTTGCCCATCAAAGCCAGAATTATCTTCAAAACGCTATGCATTTCATACAAATGCCTCTACAAAACAACACCCATCTACCTGAACAACACCATAACTAAAAAAGAATCCACTTGATCACTGAGATCCAATGATAACCTGTTCAGGGCAATACCCCGTTACAAAAACACCAGAGCCGGGGGTAGCTGCTTCCAAGTCCTGGCCCCTAAACACTGGAACTCCCTCCCTATTAGTATCAAAAAGTAGGAATCCTTCCAGGGTTTTAAAAAACTGCTAAAAACTTGGTTATTCAACCAATTTTAACAAATGCTCAGCTTCAGAAATTGTAAATAATGATGCTTGCACTGTTTTCTTCCCATGCTATTAATTCTCTCTGTAATTCCTTGCCTTACTGTCCTGTCCGTCTAACTGTAATTACGTGACTATTAATGCCTAAGCTGTCTGTAACCACACCGTGATACCCCAGGGTCTGGGCGTGTAACAAATGTAATTAATAAATAAATAGTGTACTTAGGAATTATGCTATTTGATGCCACTTCCTGTTTTGTCAAGGGGTGAAAGGTTGTGTTTCATCACTTCCCGGGATGTCACTTTGGGGTGGGGTCAAATGACATCACTTCCGGTGATGTCATCAGAGGTCAAGGGTCGTGAGGCGAGGGGTGGACCACGTATTTTTGCATGTCTGGGGCTGAAAGGGGCCCCTAGGGGACCCTGACGTCTATGGAAACAAGGCGGGTCACCACACACGATAGAGACGCCAGACACAAGGTTGTATTCCCAAAGCTAGGGTTTTATTGCAAAGCAAAAGTCTCAGTTGGCCAACTCTGTCTCACTCCCCGCGACTTGTATCTCTAGACCTCGAGGGACGCAAGAGAGTGAATTACGTACATCAGTTACATATATACAAAATGCATATCAAACAATCAGCTATGACATGTATAACAGCCCTCTTCATTGGGTTTCTTTGAACTTGGTGTGATGATGGACATCTCCGACCACTATGACACCTTCAAACATCTATTCTAGTAACAATTTGCAATTTGTGTGTGCGTAGGCATCTTTTGGTTATTTGAAGAGAACATGGCGCTTCTGTTCTTGGAAGCGAACTACATGCAGAGGGTGTTGCATTCCAAACCTTGCTATCTATCAGGTGCTATTCGTGTACTGGGAGCCGACATGCTCTTAGTGGGCTCAGCAAAGGGGGGCCGTTAGAAAAGCATAATTCAAGCCTTTAGCGGTATTATTCTAACATATTCTACCATATAACGAGACTGGCTGGCAGCTGTGAAATTATTAAATGCCCTGCGGCTCTGCTTCAAGGCTACATTAAGGATGGAGCCGGGCATTCTTCCTGGCGCTGCCTACGTTTGTGTTTCAGCGAACTCTTGTTATCCTCTCGGCCCTGTGGCCTTGTCCTTTTCACATACAGACAACAATGTTCCGCAGTCGAGCAGTCTAAGCGGAAAATATACTGCAAAGCAATAGGAACAGAAAGCAATGAGCAATGGTTAGAAAACAAAATGGCGATTCTTGTTACATCAAAATGGCCGTTCATTGGAAAACTCGAAAACCTATATTCTGTCGTATCGTGCATGAGACGGTTGGCCCACGGCCACCAAAATGCATTTTCGGTCTCAAATTAGATTTCTAGACTGACGGGCCTATTTCTTGTCCGAGTCCGACCCTGGTTCAAACAATGCACACGTGGCTGCCACAGGCGTGGGTAACCAAGCAACTTGTTGAATGCAGGGCGTGCTGCCAAAACTGACGCTGCGCTGCACTTACAGTCCACAACACACCTCCCCCCCTAAGATAACAAATTTAACACATAATCCCTCAACTTGTTAGGGATACTTCTCACCCTAGAACGTTTCCAAGGTGAATCCTTCTCTTATTTGCAAGAGTCCACTTTGTTCTTGAACCCTCCACGATGCAGACTCTCTTGTCTAATGAACCTTGCATTACAGTCATTGGTTCCACATTTCCTCCTAAGACGGCAGATCCAACTTCGGCACCAGACGCATCAGTTCCCAAAGCCTCTGGTCTCTCTTCCCGTCTAAAATCTCTACTGTCCATGGAATTGCCTCCCTGAAGTCCTTCAACACCCTGATCCACCCCTTCTGTATTTCCTTCACCAGACTCGATCACTCCACGCATCATTTGCAATTCTCCTGCCACACACTGCTCGCTGCTTCATGGTACTTGACAAGATGCCTCATGCTGCATTTTGTTCCATCTTCTAACACCACCACAGTGCCTAGTACTTTCTAGATTCTTTTAGGATTTCAGAGGTACAGAACACTTTTCCCCCTAATCCTGGGATTCCTTACTCTCACTTGTTTCCTACCTGAAACAGCTCCAAGTATATACGTTTCTAGCTTCAAACCATCTCTTGTATCACTCCTGACACTCCTCTGCTTTCCGAATAAGCTCCTACCTTTTTACTTTTAGTGGGCTCGACATGCCCAACCGATGCCAACTCACAGATGGGCCTCCTTGCCCTCAGGGACACAAATGGCGATACCCCAGTTGAAGAATGAGTGTGGTTCTGTATGCCCACACCATGTCCTTCACCGTCATCATCATATCCAGCTGGGACATGAAAGCTAGCTGCAATGTCCCCTTAACCACCCGATTACATGTCTCCACCAACCCATTCTGCCTGGGGCAATACAGAGCAGTGGTCTCATGCCTTTCACCGGCACTACTCGGATAGCTCGCAAATGCATTGAATTGAAAGTGTACGCCAGTGTCTGTCGGCACCAATGATTGAAAACACTCTCTGCGAATACAGCATCCAAAAAGTCCAGCACAGCTGTGGCTGTAATCTCATTAGCCCCACCTACACCTGGCCATTTGCTGTGGTAATCCATTAACGTTAACACAAACCTTTTGATTTGGTAACACTTGGGTAGTGGCCCAATGATCTTCAGTGCCACCTTCTCCCAGGGGCTTGTCAGCATCTGGATTGGTTTCGAGGGCGGATCCGCTCTTCCATGTGATTTGTCACTGGCCGTGCAAGGGAAATAATTCACTACCATACGCGCAACATCTGGATGCATGCCTGGCCACCAATATGTTTCCCTTACTCTCTTCTTAGTCATGTAATGACGCAGATGGCCCCTATGAGCCACCTCAAGAATTACAGGTCTCGTCCCTTTGGGAGGCACAATCTCCCCCCCCCCCTATACAATAGGTTGCCTTCTACCCATAACTCGCTCTGCACCTGATGGAACTGGACTCTCACTCCTGAAGACTGTTTCAGCCACCCTTCCTCTAATAACCTACAGACCCATGTCCATTCTTCGTTCACTGTATTCTCTTCTCACCATTTTGTTGGTTCTACAACTGTACCTTGGGATATATGTACTGCCTCTTGCTCTACTGGCAACCTGTGTACCTCCTCCACTGGCAACCCATGTACCTCCTCCACTGGCAACCTCGACAGACAATCTGCAACTATATCGGTCAGTCCAGGTGTATTTACCATTGTGAAATTATCTTCCTGCAGGGCAAGGGCCCATAGATTAATGCTCGGGGAAACACCTGTGTTGTGCCCCACCAAGGGCTTGTGGTCTGTTTTCAACAAAAAATGCATGCCCCACAGAAGAAATGTAAAATGGTTCACTCTCCAATAGCAGGCCAATGCCGCACGCTCAACCGTAGAGACGTTCTTTTCTGAGCCTTGAAGTGCTCTTGAGGAAAATTCAATCACAATCTCCTGCCCATATCTGTGTAAGCACAGCTCCCAATCCTACTGCACTTGCATCTGTGGTCAACACAGATTTCCTGCAAGGATCAAATATCTTTCGAATCAGTGCATCGAGAACACCCTTCTTTGACCTCGTAAAAGCTTTATCATGACACTCGGCCCATGGAAAAGCTACATTTTTTCTCATTCATTCTCTCAACGGAGCACTCCATGTGGCAAATTTCTCCACAATCTTTGAATAGTATTCGGCTAACCCTAAAAAGGCCCTCAGCGTCTTTGTCATGAGGCGCAGGAACCTTTACTAAAGCTTTTTCCAGATGGGTCTCTGGGCTGCTGCCCTGCTCATTGATGACATTACCTAAATCGGATACTTCCTTCAACTTAAACTTACATTTCTCTTTAACTGTCAACGCCACCTTCTGAAGAGCAGACCATACCTTCCGTACCCACTCATCATGCTGATCTGTATCAAATGTGAAAAGCAGGATGTTACCTTTGAAACGTCTCACATTTTCCATTCCTCCAAACATATATTCCATCATACGCTGAAACGCAGCGCTCACAGAGGCAAGACTGAAAGGCATCCTCCTAAATCTGTAGGCTCCCAATGGGGTCACAACTGATTTGGAGCCCTTGACTCTGGGTGCAATTCTATCTGGTGATATGTTCCAGATAGATCTATAGTTGTGAATTACCTCGCTCCATGCCACAATGATCATCTCTTGCACCCTCTGGAGCCGGTGCCGATCAACCCATATATTGTTTAGGGAGCGAATGTCGACACACAAGCGAATCGCACCGTCTGTTTTTTTAGCCATCAGTACAGGGGGAAAAATCCTGCCTCAATGGGCTCAATCACATTCACCCGGCACAACTTATCTAATTCGGCTTTGAGTTTGTCTTTTAACATTCGGGTTACAGCCCTCAGTTTTAACTGCTTTTTTTCAAAACAATCTTGTGCTGAAACCCCTTCAAATTTTGTCACTAGAGACCTCCTTAAACTCACAACACAAATCTCCCATCTACAAGCATCACTGGTTCCCTTGCATTTGTGTCAAGTACAATTTTCAAAGCTTTCTGGTACCTCCAACTCAACAGGGACACCCCCTTGTCTGCCACATACAAGAGCATTGTTTCCCTTGTATCTAGTTTTCAGTCTTCGAGCCCAAGATTCTTATTGGTACACCCCCATTTCCTCTTGGGTTTTATCTGAGGCTTGAAGCTCCGACCTCGTCAACCCTAAATTCTCAAATGTATTTACACTGACCACTGTGAACTTTGAACCTGAATCAGCCATCATGCACAAATTATGACCATCAATCTGAATAGTGCACCAAGGTGCTGACACATCGTGTTAATCCACGGTAGAAATTAAAACATAACTCACTTCTTGCAGAAATTGCATGTTATCCACACACCGCACATCATTGATAAACCGGTCACCTCTGCACATTTTTGCTACATTGCCTCGTTTCTTGCATTTACTGCCTATAACATGTCTGAGAGGACAACAACTGCTTGTGGAGATTTGCCCAATTTTGCCACATGCAAAATACTCAATTTTGTGCAATTTCTATTTGTTCAGAAATGGTTATTTCTGAGTTTTCCACCATACTTCAGAGTTCGCGCCTTCTCTGCTGGTCTTTGGGTTCTTGATATGATGTGGCATTTATAATGCGCCTATACACAAGTGTTTCAAGGCGTGATGAGGCAAGGGAGGGGGAACAGAGGGAAGACAAAGACAGCGATAACAATCTTACAAGGCCAGGTGACATTGAGATCGTGCAAGTGCAGGGGAGGGGTGGAGGGAAAGTACGGGGAGGCGGGGCAGTGCAATACATAGGATCAACAGTGAAAAATAATAGAATAAATAAATCAATAGGTACAAGGTGTGGTCAGCTTGTGGCAAGTACAGGGTAAGTGCAAACATCAAGTGTCAAGAGCTGGCGGGGACTGTTGGGATACAGAAACAGCCCCCAAATGCAGGAGTTGCTTGGGAGGCAGTGCAGGTGTGCAGCTGGTGGGGGAGGGGACCTGGGCCCGAGATCAGAGGGTAGCCAGGTGGTCAGTGCAGTTTCAGTCAGAAGTTCAGCAGGGGAGAGGAGGAGAGAAAGCAGAAACAAAGAGGAAGGTCTTGAGGTGCTTCCGGAACCGGAAATGGTTCTCCTCAAGTTTCAGGGAGGCAGGTAGGCTGTTCCAGAGGGAGGCCCCAGCCGAAGAAAGAGATCTACCACCAACTCGTTGCTTGGAGAAGCGACTGACCCTGAGGGAGTTTGAGGCGGATGAGTGAAGAGCTCGAGAAGGAAGATATTTAGGAAAAGAGAGTTGAAGGTATTGAGACCCCAGCCCCCAGAAGGCCATGTGGACAATGCAGAGGGTTTTGAACTTAATCCTCACAGCCACTGGGTGCCAGTGCAGAGCTTTCAGTCCTGTAGAGCTACGATCCCTGGGCTTGAGGCCAAGGACAAGTCTCGCAGTCCTGTTCTGGATGAGTTGCAGAGGGCGGAGAGTAGAAGCAGGCAGATTTAGAAAGAGGCTGTTGCAGTAGTCCAGCCTAGAGAGAACTAGAGCTCTGGAGACAGTGAGCTTCTGGGGGAAGGAGAGGAAAGGAAGAATACCTCTGAGGAGGTGCAGCTGGTAGTGTGACTTCTTAGAGACGTCGGAGATGTGAGGAGAGAAGGAGAGTGTGGAGTCGAAGATTACCCCGAGGTTTTAGCCTCACAGGTGGGAGAAGGAAGAGGGCCAAGAGAGGCCAGCCAGAGAGCGACAGGAAAGGAGGGAGCATGTGTTCCGATGAGGAGAATCTCAGTCCTACTGGCACTAAGGCAGAGATCGTTGGCGGCACACCACTCCTGGATAGCGGACAGACAGTCGCCGAAGAGAAAAGGAGAAGAGGTGGCAGAAGGGAGCCTGAAAATGAGCCGAGTGTCGTCTAAATAGCACTGAAAGTTGGGGCAGAGAGCGGCAACGCGGTGGGCAAGAATGCCAGGAATTGTTTGAATAGAGAGGCACAGCTCCACCTCACTGATGTGGCCCAACAAGGCTGAAACACGTGTATGGGGTTGCTGTAGGTACTCTTGTTCAGAAGGGAATTGCCATTGAATATCAGTCTTTGTCCCGCCCACATGGGCAGTCCAGAACCGAAATGCTAACGGGTATTTCCCATCTGTGAAAGGTACAGTGAGCAAAAAGCGATGGCTGCTGACTCTCAAAGTGGGAAAAAACCACAGAACAGGTTATCATGTCATGTTCTTTCTAGAGAGGGGCGCCTGCTACCTTTTTTTAAAAAGCCAGGGAGAGAGGTTTGACCTGTGGAGAACACCACAGGTAGAGATTGAGGAAGGACACGAGATTCTTCAAATCTACCATGTGGACGTCTGTTTTATGTGTTCTGACCACAAAAGTGATGGGTGGAAGGTTTTGAATGAACCTAAACCACTGGCAATTGCTCTGGGCAACCTTCCACACCACTGTTTTTTAGCCCGTCTGCGCCATTGCAAAAGGGGACCAGCCATGTGCAAATCAGTCAGCAGCTGCCGCCACGGAAGGTAGCAGCCCAGCCCGAACTGCTAGGCCAGGTCCCCTCTGCACAGAAAACCAAGCAACCCCAGACATGTTTCGGCCTTGTTGGACCTCCTCAGTGAGGTGCAGCCTGGTTCCCTGTGTCTAAACCTTCCAGCCATCAACTCTTTTGTTTTGCTATTGTCACCCAGAGTGGGTAGGGTATGCCCAGACGTGGGTCCCTTGCCTGCTGGGCATAGAGACCCAAGCTACTCCTCACTGATGATGCCTAACAAGGCTGAAACATGTCTGGGGATGCTTGTGGTCTTGTGCAAAAGGGATGTGACCTTGCAGTTCGGGCTGGACTACCCCTTTGGGGGTGGGACCAAGCCTGATTTGCATATGGTTTTTCCCCTTTTGTAATGGCTTGGCAGGAGAACGATGGTCTGGAGGGTTGCCCAGAGCAATGCCAGAGGTCAAGATTTATTCTAAACCTTCCAGCCATCAACTCTTTTATTTTGCTATTCTCACCCCGAGTGGGAAGGGTATGCCCAGACGTGGGTCCCGTGCCTGCTGGGCCTAGAGACCCAAGCTACTCCTCACTGATGATGCCTAACAAGGCTGAAACATGTCTGGGGATGCTTGTGGTCTCGTGCAAAAGGGATGTGACCTAGCAGTTCGGGCTGGACTACCCCTTTGGGGGTGGGACCAAGCCTGATTTGCATATGGTTTTTGTCATGATGCCCGCTCCCGGGGAGCCGGTTCAAGCTCTGCGTCCCCGAAAGCGGACATCCAGTCCCCAAGGAAAGACCCAGCAACCCCATATAGGGCCCTTTGGACAGTGTCCTGGTGCCTATGGCGCCAGGCTCATAAAAGACATCAGTCCTGGCGCCATAGGCGCCAGGCTTATTATGGGAGTGCTTGGGTGCACTTACCTGATGCAGACCATGCTGCAGGATCCCGGCCTCCTTGAGGCCTGAAAGGAACTACTTTACCTGTGGGACTAATTTACCATCCGGGCGTGGTCGGGGAAGGATACATACCTGGAACTTCTTCCAAGGCTATTTAAACCCCACCCGAACAGCCACACGTGCTTCGCGTTGTTCTGCATCTAGCAGCTGGACGCTCACCGTGTCTGCTCCTGCATCCTGACTTCTGCCACGCCTGCCAGCATCCTGGATCACCTGCAAAGGAAGAGAAGAAGAGAACAGAAGAAGGAAGAGTCCTTACCTGCTAAATCCGCCTCCCGGAGACATCTCGCCGACAATCCTGAAAAGGAAGACTTTTATTTAAAAGCTCATCGTGTCGATCGCTGCAGCGCCGCCTTCCACTCACCTTTACAGGGCGCCTCCATGTTCAGCAGCGATCATCCGGATTTGCAGTCACTCCCCAGCGCCTAGGGAGAAAAAGACCAGAACAAAAGGTGAGAGAGAGAAGGGAATAAGGAAAGCTAAATCTCCATGTTAAGACTTACCTGTTGATTAATTCCCTCTTCATTTCGGGTCCGCGCCGCATCCTGGCATTTCCGGACCCCGGCCCCTAAGGGGAAAAAGAGACATCAGCGTTAATGAGCGAATGAAAAGACATTACCAAAAAACGCTCATTAAAGACTTACCTGATTTCTACAAGGATTTCACCTCTCATCTCGGTTCGGTGCCTGTTCCCCGGCATTCCGTACCCCGGCCCCTATGGGGAAAAAGACACTAGCATTAGTACATTAATACATGCACACAAGGGGAACCTCTTATCAAAAAACTTACCTGGAAGCCAAGCAAGTTTGGTTCTCACCAATCCGAAAATCCAGTGAAGTAACTGGATACCAACGCGCCCCTGCATCAGAAGCAGGATGGAGAGCTCGTCCTTCCAGACCCTAAGGTGAGACGCTACGAGAAATCACAGAAGCGTTTCGAGGAGGGTGAGAGAGGAAAGTGGGAGGCCGATTGCATTACCCCGCAGACAGTTAATCCCCTATTTTCACCTACAGAAGGATACTTCTGCGAGCCAGACAAGCCAGATTTGGGGGCCCGGTCCAGTCTGTCTTCCGAACCCTGCGCATCGCCTTAGAAGAGGTCACAGCAGCGCGAACCAGGCCAGCGCCTCCGTGGGAGTCAGGTGAGCGTTAGTTTTTCCGCTTTCGTAATGGCTTGGCAGGAGAAGAACGATGGTCTGGAGGGTTGCCCAGAGCAATGCCAGAGGTCCAGATTTATTCTAAACCTTCCAGCCATCAACTCTTTTGTTTTGCTATTGTCACCCCGAGTGGGAAGGGTATGCCCAGACGTGGGTCCTGTGCCTGCTGGGCCTAGAGACCCAGGCTACTCCTCACTGATGAGGCCCAACAAGGCTGAAACATGTCTGGGGATGCTTGTGGTCTCGTGCAAAAGGGATGTGACCTTGCAGTTCGGGCTGGACTACCCCTTTGGGGGTGGGACCAAGCCTGATTTGCATATGGTTTTTCCCCTTTTGTAATGGCTTGGCAGGCGAAGAACGATGGTCTGGAGGGTTGCCCAGAGCAACGCCAGAGGTCCAGATTTATTCTAAACCTTCCAGCCATCAACTCTTTTGTTTTGCGTCTGTTTTATGTGTGCCAGCCCGGGTTGCATAGTAGGCTGCAGACAGCTCAGCAAGCTTTGCCATTACTGCTCGCTCTAGGGTCAGTTCTCTAATCCTCAGTAGTCTTTCCTGCAACCTCTTAGCCGTGTTACAGCGCACAACCTGGTCTCTAATGAGACTGTCTGTAAGATTGCCCAAAGCACTGCTACATATGAACTCCATCTCACCATATTCTCACTGGCGAGGAAAAAGCGATGGTGTTCCATGACCACATTAACGCAGGGCCCAGACAGCTCCAAAAGGGCTTGGTCTGTCGCCAGATAAACATCCTCTGTGTCACCATCGCCATCTGGCACAGGGACTGGAGGGAGTTTAAAAAATCCTGCTCCCCTCCACGCCTAGATTGTTTAACAAAACAGCTTGTTTCCTCTTATCATCAAATGCCTTCCCCCTTTTTGCAATCAAATGTATCAAAAAGTTTCTTCCACTGTCGCCACACTATCCTGGGCTCCTCCGTGGTGGGTTGGAAGGGTGGGGGAGCTAGAATAGTGACCTCCTTGGTTTGCACAACACTGGCTACTATATGGGTTGACGTGGCTCTGACAACTTGCACAATGTATCCTTACACAACAGTTGTACACCCAGCAATTAATAGAAATCTCTGGCAATCTTTACTCCCATTAGTCCACCTTCATTGGCAATGGTGCAGCCAGCTCCATAACCCAGGAAAGTAATCCTCTTCAGTAATTCTACCAGCAGCTCCTGGAGGGCAAGTTGACACAAGAATCCAGCACAGTCAGAGTCCGATACTAGGGGTGAAGCAGTCCCAAGTGTCCAGTTCCTAAGAAGTTGTGCAGTTTCCTAGCCCTGACAATGATTGCTGTTACTACACACAATTTAATAGTACTTAAATTCGATATCTCAGAAGGATGAAAGGATGAGTGTACACTGCTTAAGTTCAAAGGTGTGACCTGAAAGTCACGTACAGATGTCTGGCAGCAAGCACTTGACTCGCTGAGCAATCTTGTTGTCTGGGTTGCTATTTGTACAGTTTAACTTGCAGGTGTGAATCCTTATGCAGTAGCTCAGTGGGTTAATATACTCACTGGAGGCCTCTGTTTTTGACTTGTAGTTATCGGGTTTAAGTCCTGCAGGTTTTGCCTCTGCCTTCGATTTGCTTTTGAGGCAATGAAACAAGTACAATTTGAGTTTGGTATTCAGACCTGTTATCCTAATGACAAGAGAGGCGTCATTTCAGTGTGCTTTTCTCCTCTAAGGATTTTGACTCGGCGTGTAGCCTCCTCGGTATTGTCCAATTTGACAGCATCTTTTTGACCTAATTCGGTAGGTCAAATGGTACACTTTAATTAAAAAAAAGTTGTAGGGTGGGGTGAAGTCAGGGAGGTGCGAGGGCCTCCCCCCACATTACAGGGGTTGCAGGAGGACTCCCTCTGCAGTAGGTCAAAATAAATTAGTAAAATAATTAGGTCAAATGGCCAGTAGGTCAAGCTTTTTAGGTCAAACAACCCATATCCTCAGCCTCTTCTGCTTTAGCATTGATAGTGTTACCCTGTAAGGTGAGAGCAACATTGCAATATCATCTGCTTGGTCTACAAGGGATTATGGGTATGAAATATGCCTGCCACTACTCATACATATAGCATTAGGGCGTTGAATAGTCAAACAGCTACATTACCTTTCACACAACCTGCATGTTTTCCAGGTTCAGAGTTCCAAGTGTATTTGTAAGGAACACATGGTGGCAACAGTAAAGACAGATGCAAGTCATCACAGTTCAAGGGTGCAGCTAAACCTAAATCTAAGATGGGAGCAAGCGTCGACCATCAAATGAAAATAAGGCAGTCCTTGTGGCGTCTTGTTAAAGTAAAAGGCCTATACTAAAAATAAAACTATTGCCAATTCCTTACAGCTAATTACAGAAAGCGTGTGGGATGGGGTTTCAATAAAGAAAGAAGTGTTCCCAAATAATAAGTCAGGATGTGATTGCCAGGGGTCTCCCTTGCCCACGTTTTCAGCACGGGGCAAGGTGGGTCTCCTGCGCACAGCACACAGGCGAGCTTTCCCAGCACGAGCCGACAGTTCCACACCAGCTATCCGGTTCTTCGATGGTTAAGTCTCTTTTAAGAAAAGTCTCTTGCCTTTGAGTGCCTGATGCTCTCAACAAACAAACACAAAGTTCTCTTCCACAAATGCTTTGGGTGTTGTGGCTTCACCCCTGGGTCTCCCTCTTCTGGGCGCAGACCCCTCACAAGTTGCATTCAATTAATCAACTACACAGTTCCTTTCTTAATGAGCTTTGGGTGATAACTTTTCACCCCTGGATCTCCCTCGGCCGGGCTCGGACCCCAATTGACAAGGAGGGCAGTCCACTTCTCCTGTCTTGCAATACTTCTTGTTTCATGAATCTTAACGTCTTTTTAAACAGCTCTTCCACTTTCACCTGTTTTTGCCAGCATCCCTCTGCCGGTTCACTCTCGCCAACCTTTACAATACACAGTTCACTATGGGACTTTAGACTTGGTCCCTTCTCGTTAGCATCTCGCCACCGGGTTCACTCTTGCCAACTTTACGATACACAGTTCATGTGTTCACTTCACCAAGCAGGATTCATTTTCCTTTCGCTTCACAATCATCTGTCGGTCAAAGACTTTTGACAGTACAGAGGATTTTGCAAGACACCTGTATGACCACTTTGACCCTCTTTTTGCCTTCTTCCAAGGCCTTCTGGTAATCGTAGTTTCAAGAACTGGGTAAGCGCCAGCAATTTTTAAATGAGCACCCACGTGGTGCCGGACTTGTCTGAAGCTGGTTTTCCCCCTCTTTTTCAACAGTGTCCTTTTTGCCTTTCAATGTTCAAATTAGCCATTGGCTACATTTCGTTTAACACAGTTCGGCTTCTTATCGATACTCCCCTCCACTCACCGACTGTGATGAACCACTTTGTTTTCTTTATCCTGCGAGGCAAGGTTGGTACCACGGACACCAGTGTCTCTCCCCGGCTTGGTTATCAGCGGAGGAGGGTCCCGCGTACTATTGACATCTGTTGCAAAACACGCTGGCTATTGTTAATGGAGGTTCCACAGGCCTTGGTCGGAAAGGGCAAAGCCGATTCTCTCCTTATCACCCTCTCGGTGTGCGCCGTCTGCCTCCTCCTCTTGAACTGTTGTGCTGAGTTAGCTCTTACATCATGCGGTCTGCCTTGCTCATACTGTGCTCTTGTGCTCCATCTTTTATCCCTGTGGGGAAGGGCTGTCGGGTGTGTGATTCTGGTCAATATCCTGACTTTACCTGACCCTTGTATTTGGACATGTCAGGTAAACGGTTCTGGTGTTAGTCCGTTGTCTTCCATGTTGTGCGAGTGTTCGTGTGCAGAAAGGGGGGAGGGTAGTGTTTTGGAATATCCTACGTGGTAGGTTGGGGAAAGTCAGTGTCCCACTCCTCAAGGACCCCTCATCTAGGTGATCCTCCCTAACTGGTCCATCCCCAGGAACTGGATCCAGTAGCGATGGCCGTGTCATGGCCACCTGGATGACAGATCCCCGGAAATTAGCCAGGGAGATACTGTCGGGTTTCTCACATATTGCACCAGAGGGGCCCCTAGTTACAGGAGCAGGCACGCAATCTGTTGTACATCTGAGCATTGCTGCACATTTAGGCTCTTATTGCATTTCGTCTGGGCTGGGGCGAGGAAGGGTTGGGGAAAACAACTAAAGGCTGTATTATGTGCCCAGCTATTTCACTTCCTATGTAAGGGTTACAAGTAGGGATCTGATCAGATTTTACTCCCTACTTAGAACCTGGAGGATAGCTTGGGAGCGGGGGTTGGAGGGTAATGCATTTGTCTTGGAAGCAAGACAACGCAGAGGAAAACAGGTTTGAATCCAGGTCCCGCGCTTATACTGGTCTCCCATGTTAAGTGCATAATACAAAATGTATTCATTAATTTGTAATCAAATTATCTTTTAGAGATTAAAGAAATAATTAGCTTTACCAAAGAGCATATTAAAAGATGTTCTTTCGCCTTATAGTATTAGACTACTGTTTAACTGGTCACGGTTAGAAAATATCAGTGGGACTTTGCGTGTAGAAGTAGGGGCTATGCTCCGAATTGTTCATTACACATTTATTGGTGGGATTATGTGTGCTCCTATTTTGTGGTTGGCAAATTCTCGTGTTTTCAGGGAGTAACACTTGGTGGTTAATATGCCTCTTACCTGTAGAGCTGGATTTGAGTAACAGTGGTACTGCTCGGTTCCCAGCGCAGTGTAATGTTGATGGTAAACTGTGGCACAGGAAGTCTGGTCATTGTACTCTGTGGTGTAGTTATTCGGTTGCAGTTATCGTTGCCCCATAGGCCTCAATGGGAATAGGGAGGTCGGATACACCGGCACCACTCGTGAATGGTGCCGGTGTATGCAACATGCTCTGCTCGCGGATGCCGGTACGCCCGCCAGGTCAGAAGTGGCAGACGGGAAGGCACCCGCGAGCAGAACTCGTGGTTTGCCGGTCAGGTAACAACAGTACCGGCAAGCTTACTGGTACCGTTGTTACCGGACTGGCAAACTTATAATGAGGCCCATTCTGTATTCTCTCTAAGCAGTGTCGACAAATTATTAGCCATAACTAAAACTATTGTTTACACTGAGCATAGAATGTTTTTTCTTGTGCACAGGAATGCTTTTGCTAGGTACAGTGGCAGATCGTGAAGTCTTGGACTGGTTGATGGATCTCTTTATAATCACAAACCTTTTTTTACTATATCTGCTGCACACATAGCAGTCCAGACAAACACCTGACGTACCTCAACACCTCTATCACTAGCACGCGGCGACCACCACCCAAAAGGAACTTTGTATAGCTGACCCACATAAACTCTCTAAACAATAGCAACCCACCCATGTGTCTGACCTCTCTCGGGCTGCTTAGTCGGGCCTTGCCAGCCACCCAAGTCCTAGAACGGCAACATGCACACACGCATCTCCTAAACTAACCCCCCTAGAACTCTCTAACGACATCGACTACGGTCACCAAGTGGGGAAAGAGCGCTATATAAATCACAAAATACAATACATTATCTTTGGAAAAAGTGCTGTCAAATGTACCCTTTTCAATGATTTGTAAATAATGAGGTTGGGGAGGGTCACACTCCCATCCAAACTCTTCAGAGGTGATGGCTCACTAACTACGTGGGTCCGTTGCGCTCATGGAAACCAATGTGCGCATGAAAGCCAACACTTCTGCACTAGAGAAAAAAAATAGGGAACTTTGGTCGGGGCAGT